>NW_028170368.1:0-64644 GCF_963971535.1 Notolepis coatsorum
AGGTACCACCGCGGGGCTTAACCCGCTAACCGTCGGTAGTGTGATTAGGGTTAACCGTCTGTAGTGTGGCAGCATGGAAAGGGTTATAACCTGCTGTTGTGTGGCAGTGGACGGGTTAACCTTCTGTGTATTGTCGCAGTGAAAGGGTTAACCGTTTAGTAGTGCGGCAGTGAAAGGGTTAAGCCCAGAGCCCTATTTATATGGGAAAATACGCCTAAAAATACATAACTAAGTAAATGGAAGATTGCTCCACTTCTACACGGTCCATTTTTGCATGTTCTTGGCATCGAGGGATATCTATGGATCTCAGGGAATGTGTTCCTAGTGTCCGAAATATTGTGTCTGTTACTAGGCTTAGTGGTACGTATACAGCTGTGATATGAAGCTAGCATAGCGTAGCGGGTACATATACAGCTGTGATATGAAGCGAGCAGAGTGTAGCGGTACATATACAGCTGTGTTATGAAGCTAGCAGAGCGTAGTGGTACATATACAGCTGTGATATGAAGCTAGCAGAGCGTAGTGGTACATATACAGCTGTGATATGAAGCTAGCAGAGTGTAGCGGTACATATACAGCTGTTATATGAAGCTAGCAGAGTGTAGTGGTACATACACAGCTGTGATATGAAGCTAGCAGAGTGTAGTGGTACATATACAGCTGTGATATGAAGCTAGCAGAGTGTAGTGGTACATATACAGCTGTGATATGAAGCTAGCAGAGTGTAGTGGTACATATACAGCTGTGATGTGAAGCTAGCAGAGTGTAGTGGTACATATACAGCTGTGATATGAAGCTAGCAGAGTGTAGCGGTACATATACAGCTGTGATATGAAGCTAGCAGAGTGTAGTGGTACATATACAGCTGTGATATGAAGCTAGCAGAGCTTAGGGGTACATATACAGCTGTGATATGAAGCTAGCAGAGTGTAGCGGTACATATACAGCTGTGATATGAAGCTAGCAGAGCGTAGTGGTACATATACAGCTGTGATATGAAGCTAGCAAAGAGTAGTGGTACATATACAGCTGTGATATGAAGCTAGCAGAGTGTAGTGGTACATATACAGCTGTGATATGAAGCTAGCAGAGCGTAGGGGTACATATACAGCTGTGATATGAAGCTAGCAGAGCATAGTGGTACGTATACAGCTGTGATATGAAGCTAGCAGAGCGTAGTGGTACATATCCAGCTGTGATATGAAGCTAGCAGAGCGTAGGGGTACATATACAGCTGTGATATGAAGCTAGCAAAGTGTAGTGGTACATATACAGCTGTGATATGAAGCTAGCAAAGAGTAGTGGTACATATACAGCTGTGCTATGAAGCTAGCAAAGAGTAGTGGTACATATACAGCTGTGATATGAAGCTAGCAGAGTGTAGTGGTACATATACAGCTGTGATATGAAGCTAGCAGAGTGTAGTGGTACATATACAGCTGTGATATGAAGCTAGCAGAGTGTAGTGGTACATATACAGCTGTGATATGAAGCTAGCAGAGTGTAGCGGTACATATACAGCTGCGATATGAAGCTAGCAGAGCGTAGTGGTACATATACAGCTGTGATATGAAGATAGCAGAGCGTAGTAGTACATACACAGCTGTGATATGAAGCTAGCAGAGCGTAGGGGTACATATACAGCTGTGATATGAAGCTAGCAGAGCGTAGGGGTACATATACAGCTGTGATATGAAGCTAGCAGAGTGTAGGGGTACATATACAGCCGTGATATGAAGCTAGCAGAGTGTAGGGGTACATACACAGCTGTGATATGAAGCTAGCATAGCTTAGGGGTACATATACAGCTGTGATATGAAGCTAGCAGAGTGTAGTGGTACATATACAGCTGTGATATGAAGCTAGCAGAGAGTAGTGGTACATATACAGCTGTGATATGAAGCTAGCAGAGAGTAGTGGTACATATACAGCTGTGATATGAAGCTAGCATAGTGTAGTGGTACATATACAGCTGTGATATGAAGCTAGCAGAGTGTAGTGGTACATATACAGCTGTGATATGAAGCTAGCAGAGAGTAGTGGTACATATACAGCTGTGATATGAAGCTAGCAGAGTGTAGTGGTACATATACAGCTGTGATATGAAGCTAGCAGAGTGTAGTGGTACATATACAGCTGTGATATGAAGCTAGCAGAGCGTAGTGGTACATATACAGCTGTGATATGAAGCTAGCAGAGTGTAGTGGTACATATACAGCTGTGATATGAAGCTAGCAGAGTGTAGTGGTACATATACAGCTGTGATATGAAGCTAGCAGAGCGTAGTGGTACATATACAGCTGTGATATGAAGCTAGCAGAGTGTAGTGGTACATATACAGCTGTGATATGAAGCTAGCAGAGTGTAGTGGTACGTATACAGCTGTGATATGAAACTAGCAGAGTGTAGTGGTACATATACAGCTGTGATATGAAGCTAGCAGAGCGTAGTGGTACATATACAGCTGTGATATGAAGCTAGCAGAGTGTAGCGGTACATACACAGCTGTGATATGAAGCTAGCAGAGTGTAGCGGTACATACACAGCTGTGATATGAAGCTAGCAGAGCGTAGGGGTACATATACAGCTGTGATATGAAGCTAGCAGAGTGTAGCGGTACATACACAGCTGTGATATGAAGCTAGCAGAGCGTAGGGGTACATATACAGCTGTGATATGAAGCTAGCAGAGAGTAGGGGTACATATACAGCCAGGAACCAGGAGGTCTAAGTGGTGCTTTGCATGTGAAAGAAATCTAGCAGTACTAAAGACTAGGGGTGGTTGAAAAAATCGATACGTAGTAGTATCGCGATACTTTGCGTGGCGATACTGTATCAATACAGGGACGCCATGTATCGATATTAAATTATTCATTAAAAAAAATTATTTTCTTTTTTGTATAAGGAAGTTGCATTGTTCATTTCAATACCTGTAATAGTACAGTAGTCCACACACACGTGTGCATTCAGTTAAGTTGGAATATGACTGTAATACAAACAGTTCAGTTTGTCAGGTACATGCAACACAGATTACAGTGTTGACATCTGTCTGCTTGAGAAAATACCATGTTCTGCAATAAAAATTATTGAAGTGAGATCAACAGACTGAACTTTATTTTATTAGATAAAACATGTTGACAAAGTTTTACTTTGCAGTTAAAAAAAGGTAATAAATAAAATTTGAAAAAAAAAATAGATTTCTTTTGCAATACTCAGCGTATTGCGATATATTTATTATTGCGATAATATCGTATCGTGACGCAAGTATCGTGATAGTATCGTATCGTGAGGTCTCTGGCGACTCCCACCCCTACTAAAGAGAGACCCTATAATGATCAATCAAGTCAAGTCAAGTCAAGTCAAGAGTTTTAATTGTCACGGCATACAAGTAAGTATACAAGGAAATGCGGGGGGGTCTTAGTTAGTTCCATTAGTCAACTTATGGAATGAGAGAGTCTGGAGCCGCATTATGCATATTATCGACATCGACCCTGTATGGAGTGGACTCCTTCATGTCTCCGACGCCCCACGCCATCTGTGAGGGGAAATATTAGCAAAAAGCCACACTGGGGGGGAAACAATGCACTCTGAAAATCAATGCAAGGCACTCGAAAATGTTTTCAATACACGTTTCGAGCTCATTTTTCGGTGCCTGACTTCTGTGACAAATACAAGCCGTTTATACAAAGAGCATCCAGTCCTACCATTAAAAGAAAACGCTTGAGTTGTAGTCTGAACCTTTTATTGATTGTTCATTTGTTTTTATTATCTGGTTTGGATGAAGGGTGTCTGTGGTCACATAGTGTGTATGTATTGTGTACATTATTTTGCTTTTGGTATGACTTTGAATTAGGGCTGGGCGATATGGCCTAAATATGATATCACAATATTTTCTGACCTTTCGGCGATACACGATACACATCACAATGTTTTTCTTTTTTACCCCAAACAATTCATTATGAGGCTTACCAAGACAGTATTTGAGTTTGCAAGCTAACATTAAAAACAAAATAAAATACCAATGCATTTAGCATTTTTATATTATATATTAGATTTAGATTATTGGATTATTAGATTATATATTGCATATATTTAGCAATGAGATATTATATGATTTAGATATGAAATATGATGAATTGAAAATGGGGGACCCTGATGTAAACAAGACGAAAGTCTTTCTCTGGTCTGCATCCCCTTAACAATTGTATGTATTGAGCTGTACTGTACCCATTCTGCAATATGTTAATAAAGTTTTAAATCAATCAATCAATAGCATTTTAGCATTTTTATGAAACTACTGTATATTTGTATGTCTCTAAATGTTTTGATGAATTGAAAATGGAGGACCCTTATGTAAAAAAGCCGAAAGTCTTTTTCTGGTCTTCATCCTCCTGTACTGTATTGTACCCATTCTGCAACCTTTTAATAAAGTTTTCATTCATTCATTCTGACGGAAAACATAATAATTTTGATTGACAGTCGAGTCTGCCAATTACGTCACACCGCTTGCACCCGCCCTGCTGTTCTTAGCACCAATCGGCAAGCGCTATTAGTTTTTGACTTCCTGAATGTCCTGTGTGCTGACAACAACAAAGCTACTAACGTTAGCTCCCCGCGCCCGACGATGCTCCGCAGGATGACTAAATGAGGCATAATGATTTTACTACAACGAATGTTATAATAAAAGTAGAGCTGGGCCGGGCGGCTACGTGGCGTAGTGGGCAAGGTGCTCGCCACGAAATGCTGGAAACGCTGGGCTCGTCAGTTCGAGCCCAGCGCTCCACATTTGCTTTCAGTTTAGCTGGTCGTTCATACTAATACACATTGGCCGTATTAGGGGGTGGGAAACTGATGGGTGGGGATCGGGCGTTGTGGACAGCAACTCCTACAGGTCGGTTGGTGCGCCTGCGCAGTAGAATCAGGAAGTGTCGGGGGCAGCGTGAGCCTCCCACGCGTTACTCCTCGCCACTGAGAGATCGAGCTGCGCAGGTGAAAAGATGCGACTGCTGTTACCTCGAGTACCGGAGGGGACTTGTGCTATGTATGACTTAGTCCACATTGCAGCCGGCTTGTGGGAGGCAAGAAACAGCGTCCGTGACAGGGGAGGGTTGAATTGGATGATACGAAAATTGGGATGGGAGAAAATATAGAAAATGGGAGAAAAAGTGGATAAAAAAAAAAAAAAAAAATTGCCTTTCCATACATCTGTCTGATTGAAAACTTTATTAACAGACCGCGGAATGGGCATATCTCAGCACGGGCTGAGATATGAACGTGTGGACAGATTGACGCGACACAATCCTCTTGGGCAAAACATCACGATATCCACGATACGTTGAAAAAGTGTATCGTTAATGAACTGTACCCGATATTTATATAATATCGTCATATCGCCCAGCCCTACTTTGAATGTGTCAGAGACAAAACGTTCTCTGAACAGTACGCTATGATATATATATATATATATTGTGACGAGCCTGGTGGTTTTTTAGGCTCGACGCGGTTCAAAACAAACAAATGACATTTTCCACACACGCACAATTTCAATAAATAAAATATATTTATTGAATAATAGCACAAAAGTCAGATGGGCAATTAGAGTAGTCGAATAACAGTCCAGGGTCAAAACACGTATCAGGCTCTCGTTGTACGACAAGGGAATGTTCAATACTCAGGGTTTGTCGTCCGGTCCAGGGTCAGTACACAAGGGGGTATCTCAGCCAGTCCAGGGTCCAGTACCACAAACACCTACTCGCTTTCACCTCTCCTTCCAACTACCTCTCACCTCACAAACTCACACATCCCTTCTCTTTCCTCCTCTTTCCTCCCTCTCTCTCCTCTTTCATCCCTTATCTTTCCTCCTCTTTCCCCCCTCTCTCCCCTTTCCTCTCTCCTCCCTCCTCTTTCCTCCCTCCTCTTTCATCCCTCCTCTCTCCTCTTTCCTCTATCCTCTTTCCTTTTTCCCCTTTCCTCTTTCGTCCCTTCTCTTCCCTCCCTCCTCTCCTCTTTCCTCCCTCTTTCCTCTCCTCTCTCCTTCCTCCTCTCTCTTTCCTCTCTCCTCTTTCCTATTTCCTCTCTTCTCTTTCCTCCTCTTTCCTCCCTCTTTCCTCTCTCCTTCCTCCTCTCCTTTTTCCTCTCTTCTTGCCCCTTCCTTTTCTTTCTCTCTCTCTCTATCTCTATCTCTATCTCTATCTCTATCTCTATCTCTCTCTCTCTCTCTCTCTCTCTGCTCTCTGCTCTCTGCTCCTTCCTCACCTCCACTCAACCTGTCTCTTCTCTGGCTTTAAGCTATGGGTGTCTCTTTTTTGGTGCACAGGTGTGTTCCATCGGTCCTAATCAGCTGACCAATTAACTCTCCTCCTCCCGTGGCAGTAGTGTCTCCCTTCCTCCACGTAACCATGTGACGAGGGATGATATCTGCCACTATATATAAACGGAGGCGACAGTGGTGCTGAATCTGATCACTGATCTTTGTCTCTCCTCTCAGACGGGCACCGCCAACACCGGGACGAGTGCCGCCTATCCCTCCTCTCACGCCCTCCAGACCGGCGTCGGCAGCAACCAGAACAACACCCAGGTACGACTGGACGACCGCCACCCTCAACAACAACAACAACAACAACAACCGCCTCCTCCCAGACGCTCCGCCTCACTGCTCCCCACTCTGAGGAGGCGCGCCTCCGAGCCCCTCCCACACGGGCACCGACCCTCGGCCAGATACACACACGGCTTCAGCCACGGGAGCACAGGCGACGTGGGCGGGTACACGCACGGCCTCTCGCGGAGGGAGGCGGGCAAAGCGGGCGACACGGGCGGGTACACGTACGGCCTCTCGGGGAGGGAAGAGGGCAAAGCGGGCGGGTACACGTACGGCCTCTTGCGGAGGGCAGCGGGCGATGCGGGCGGGTACACGTACGGCCTCTCGGGGAGGGAAGAGGGCAAAGCGGGCGGGTACACGTACGGCCTCTTGCGGAGGGAAGAGGGCAAAGCGGACGACGCGGGTGGGTACGCGGAGAGGGAAGAGGGCAAAGCGGACGGGTACACGTACGGCCTCTCGGGGAGGGAAGAGGGCAAAGCGGGCGGGTACACGTACGGCCTCTCGGGGAGGGAAGAGGGCAAAGCGGGCGGGTACACGTACGGCCTCTTGCGGAGGGCAGCGGGCGATGCGGGCGGGTACACGTACGGCCTCTTGCGGAGGGCAGCGGGCGATGCGGGCGGGTACACGTACGGCATCTCAGGGAGGGAAGAGGGCAAAGCGGACGACGCGGGTGGGTACGCGGAGAGGGAAGAGGGCAAAGCGGACGGGTACACGTACGGCCTCTCGCGGAGGGAAGAGGGCAAAGCGGGCGGGTACACGTACGGCCTCTCAGGGAGGGAAGAGGGCAAAGCGGACGACGCGGGTGGGTACGCGGAGAGGGAAGAGGGCAAAGCGGACGGGTACACGTACGGCCTCTCGCGGAGGGAAGAGGGCAAAGCGGACGACGCGGGTGGGTACGCGGAGAGGGAAGAGGGCAAAGCGGACGGGTACACGTACGGCCTCTCGCGGAGGGAAGAGGGCGACGCCTTTAGTCCAGGCGACGGGTTCACGCGCTACACGCACGCCGACGTCCACAGAGAAGACCCGTACGTACGGGACGGTGGGCGCGCCGTGGAGGCGGAGGAGGCGGACGGGAACCTGAACAGACGCGGCGGTGGGTTCGGGCACGACGCGGGTTCGAAGCAGCAGCAGGCGCACTCCGGCCACGCCGCCGCGCCCGTCGCCGCGCTGGACAACAACCAGGCGCCGCGCGGTCGCCACCTCCTCCACCTCCTCCTCGCTCCCCGGACGGAGGAGGGCGCGCTGCTGCCGCACCGACAACACGGCGGCCGTAGCTCGTCGCACCCACGCAACCACCACCGCCGCCGCCTCGCGCACGCCGACCCGAGCTATGCAGAGAACATACGGGCGATGGCGGGGCAGATGTACGGGGAGTCGCCCGCCGCCGGTAGGATGATCTCGACGCAGGGGAACGGGAACGCGGCGCGCGACTACGCCGACACGCACCGCTACGCACACAACCAGGCCTTCGCCAGGCGGCACCACCACAGGCTCTCCGGCGGGCTCTGACGTGTGTGTGTGTGTGTGTGTGTGTGTGTGTGTGTGTGTGTGTGTGTGTGTGTGTGTGTGTGTGTGTGTGTGTGTGTGTGTGTGTGTGTGTGTGTGTGTGTGTGTGTGTGTGTGTGTGTGTGTGTGTGTGTGTGTGTGTGTGTGTGTGTGTGCGCGTCATGTGTCAATCAATCACATTTATTTGTATAGCACATTTAAACATGACACTTTTGTCAACCAAAGTGCTTCACAGCGGGTCGCGTAGCAAAAGAAAGTGCTCCATAAAGTATAAAATAAACAGAAAACGAAAATCGACAAACAAAGAAACGGAACGACACAAAACAACCGAAACAAACGAGGCGAGAGTCGGGGAAGGCTAGTGGGTGTTGAGTTTAGATTTAAACGACTCGACGGAGGGGGGGGGGGGGCAGATTTGATGGAGGCATGGGGATGCTGTTCCAGAGGTCAGGGGCTGCGACAGCAAAAGCACCCCCCCCCCCCCCCCAGACTTGAAATTAGACCTACAGTACGGGTGGTTAGGAGACCCTTATCAGCCGATCTGAGGGCCCTGACGTTGGTATATAGGGGGTGAGGAGGAGGTCTGCTAGGTAAACAGGGGCCTTACCATTAAGGGCTTTGTAGACCAATAGGAGAACCTATTATGTGTCTTTACGGGTGAATTTATTTCCGAGTGTGTGTTTATATGTAAATACAGGAAATACTGTGTGTGTGTGTGTGTGTGTGTGTGTGTGTGTGTGTGTGTGTGTGTGTGTGTGTGTGTGTGTGTGTGTGTGTGTGTGTGTGTGTGTGTGTGTGTGTGTGTGGATGATTGCTTGCTCTTAAGTGTGCGAAGGCTCGCCAGGCCTGTTGCCGTGCCAACACACCACTAAGGCTCCGTCCCATTACCACTAGCTTTACCTTAATGCACACTACTACTGTACCCTCACAGCCCCCCCTCCTCCGCCACTTAAGAGTCCGACTCACGCTGATTAATGTCTCACCGCTTATCCTCCAATCACCACGCTGTGTGTGCCAGTGGTATCCTCCAATCACCACGCTGTGTGTGCCAGTGGTATCCTCCAATCACCACGCTGTGTGTGCCAGTGGTATCCTCCAATCACCACGCTGCTGTGTGTGCGCCAGCGTGAAAAAACACATACGGGTATTATACATGATTCATGTTTTGTAAATCTTTTGGTAAAGATATGCTTCTTTTTTTTTCTTGTGAAATAGTGACTATTTTTTAAAGGGGAACGCCACTCGAATCAATGTTGTTTCGGTCTAATTTTTGGTCTAATGCCCTCTACCAAATACTTACCAAGTGAAATACCCTGAAAAGGGGGAAACTTAATGATCATTCGTTGGGGTCAAAGTTCACCATTCTATCTCCACTACTGTCTAGCTTACTGTACATTATGGTCCTGGCCCGGTCACACTGATCCACTACAATTCACTTTTTTATTTATTTACTTATTTTACTGACTGATCGAGGCCTACGCCACCGCGCGTTTGGCGCGAATCGCTATTAAAACATGTTATTTAATTTGAGTAAAAATGCACGACTAGATTCTAATTTAAACAATTGGATAGCCCCACTGACGGACCAAAAGAAACAGGAATGGGGACATTGTTCTCTAGTTGATTGAATGAGCTCTTGATAACACTGTAGACCACATATATTTATATTGTTAATATAAAGTATATTGTTATATTAAACTGTATTTGTATTTTAAGAGCGAAAAATTGTTAGGTTTACATCGGAGTAAAAAACGGACCTATAATTTTAATTTGAGAAAGTAATACTAAGTAGTACAAATCAAAACTGTTTCCAAATGTATGCAAATTCATCCCTAATACATACGGTCCCAAAACGATTCTGGATCATCAGGACCCTGCATCTCTGTTCTCTCTCTCTCTGTGGTGGATCTCTCTGTGGTGGATCTCTCTGTGGTGGATCTCTCTGTGGTGGATCTACTATCGCTTCCTTTTTCAACTGGTTCACTTTCTGCTCTTGTGTTGTTTTTTCCCTGCTTGGTTTGGTTTTTCTGTTCACCTGTATGCTCCTGTCTCACCTGTTCCTCAATAAAGCTGACGCCAACCTCTCTGCACGGTCTGTGTACGTTCCTCTCTCACCTGTTCCTCAATAAAGCTGTCTGCATGGTCTGTGTACGTTCCTCTCTCACCTGTTCCTCAATAAAGCCGACGTTTCCTCTCTGCATGGTCTCTGTACGTTCCTCTGCTCAATAAAGCCGACGTTTCCTCTCTGCATGCTTCTCTGTTCCTCGTGTGGCTTCACTCCTTGCTCCTCTCTTCTCCTTTTCATTTTCAGTGAGTTTAGGAAGTGGGTTCTCTTATTAATTAAAGGAAGCTTACCGTCTTCTCCAGAATCAGGGGGGGCGACGAGATAAATACCAATTTCCTCTCTCTCTCTGTGCGGCGCGTTCATATCATCACAAAGCTATCCGGCTTGCAAGCTAGCCTAGCTTAGCACAAATGAATGGAAGCGTATACGGATCAGCTAGCCCAGCCGTTGGCTGAAAACACCTCTCTCTTGGAGTTTTAAGCTAGGCTAGCTTGCAGCCGGATAGCTTTCTACTGAACGCACAGAGAGGAGACTGGTATCTATCTTCTTGTCTGACTCTGGAGAAGACGGTTAGCATATTATCCCATAATGTTGGTGTGTTCCTTTAAAAATATATATTATTAATAATAGGGATGTCCGATATTATCGGCCTACCGATATTATCGGCCTACCGATATTGGCATTCAAATTATCGGTATCTGTTTTTTTGTTTTTTTTACTTTTTTTTTTCTTCATTTATTTAACCTTTATTTAACCTGGCAAGCAAGTAAGAACAAATTCTTATTTTATTTATTGTCAAAAGTATGCATAATGTTGTGTTAATTCCACGACGAGAGATATGTAATGTGTTAATTACCTGAAATTATTCAGTTTTTGGGGGGGGGGGGGGGGGGGGGGGGGACCCTGCATATATCTGTATCGGAAATTAAGAGTTGGACTATATCGGATATCGGTAAAAAAAAAAAGCCAATATCGAACATCCCTAATTAATAATAATAATGCCTATCCAGCCTATTGACAATTACATGATGGGTTTTCTATCATCAGCAAGTAAACAGAAACTTCTGTTTACATTTTAAATAGAGGCCTTTCACAGAAAGCTTAGAATGTGCACTTGTGCTCCATGTTGGAAGAAACGGTGGTTCCCATGTGCAAAATCAACAGAAATGTAATAAATGTACGTCTTATTACTGGATCTTGGAACAGTAACACCGTGCTTCTCCAGAGTTTTACCTTGTCTACCACTTCACGAAAAGTTGGTGTTTTCTTTTTTTAAAGTGGTTACCAGCGGTTACAGTCAGCCATGTTGGAAGAAATAGAACCACACAAGCGTTCCGTGCGAGGCCTCTATTGATTGACTTGAAAGTGATTTTATTCCGAGGGGGCGAGTGCTTCTCGGATGGACTCCCGGGTTGTCACGAATCTTAAAAAGATCATTCTTAAAATTGTGGACGATCTCTTTAAAATGTTCTGTGGGTATGCGAGGTGTTTTGTTTCCTCTATGCTGACCTTGACTTCTCTGTCCTATCCTTCACTATCTACTCCTAACACACCTCAGTTCATAAGGTACAATGATAGATTATTGCTTTGTTTACATTACAAAATATAGCTTGATCTTTTGTAGAAAGCAGAAGCGTAATTTTTATGATTCACTGATTTCCTCTTTCCACATTCCTTTTTGCTTAAAGGCGCTATAGAATACAGCCACGTAGCTTTTAGAAAGGTGCAGAGTAAAAAAAAAAAAGATTGATGAATGGATTTATAATTAGAAAAAATTGATCTAGCAGATGGACATCAAATAATTGGAAAAACAATTCTCCAGACGCATCGGCCACAGGTAATAATACAGAAGGCATTACAGGTATTGTCAAAAAACAAAAATCCTGATAATAGTGTGGTTATTTCTTCCCAAAATATCTTAACAGGCGGGCATTCACAATACATATGCATAAATGTACCACTATCACCGTTTGTACATAAGGAACATCGAGAGTCTTGTTTAAGCCCCATACGGTTCAGTCGAATAGGAGTTAGGTAAATCCTATGAATAAAATTAAGATTAATCTGTTGATGATCCGGGTTACGTCACGATAGCCGAACGTTTGCCCAGACCTCAGCCCACTCAAAATCTACTTCCAGGTCTGGTATATCCCTCCTCCAAACTGAGTCTAGGGGAAGGACTTCATACGAAGATGTAAGTAAGTGACGGTAAAAGTCCGATAAGTTATGTTTTTGTAGGTTTTTATTGATTTTTGCTACTGGGCAGTCGGGGAGAGAGAGAGAGAGAGAGAGAGAGAGAGAGAGAGAGAGAGAGAGAGAGAGAGAGAGAGAAGTGTGTGTGTATCGGCCTGTCAGAACCACTTCTCACCCGCATGCCTTTTACATGACCTCCAGCAATACAGGCAACCAGTAGATCCCACAGTACTGACCTCTAGATCAAACAGTACTGACCTCTAGATCCCACAGTACTGACCTTCTGACGTCTAGTTCCTCCCGGCCACTGCCACCAAGCCTCTTCAACTCATTCAGAACGCAGCGGCCCGCCTGATCTCAAACCTACCGAAGTCGGCCCATGTCACCCCACTTCTTAGAAACCTGCACTGGCTCCCCATTGCTGCACGAATCCGCTTCAAGGCCCTCCACCTGGCATACCGTGCGGCAAAGGGAACCGCTCCCGCCTACCTCCGGTCAATGGTCTCTAACTACACACCCTCAAGACCCCTACGCTCTGCATCTTCTGGCCGCCTCAGACCTACTCCTCCTATCCGAGCTCCGGGAGGGTCATCAAAGAGAAGCCGCCTATTCTCAGTCCTTGCCCCACAATGGTGGAATGAACTGCCCACCCCAGTTAGGACAGCAGCCGAAACCCCTCCAATCTTTCGCCATCGACTAAAGACGCACTTCTTCAACCATTATCTGAAAAAAAAAATAATAATAATTAATTAAAATTAAAATACAAAATATATATCTAACCCTAACTAACCTTACTGTCATGCACTTGTCCTAATAAACTAACCTACACTGTAGCACTCAACACTTGAACATTGTTACTCAGCTGATAGAGTTGTGCCCTTCCTGATGACTTGTCGTACAGAACTTGTAAGTCGCTTTGGATAAAAGCGTTTCAGCTAAATGACTAAATGTAAATGTAGATCCCACAGTACTGACATTCTGACCAATAACTGCCGTTTTACAGCATAAATCCTCTCGTCTAAAGAAGAGAAATAAACAATTTAGTCCCCTTTCACAAATAATTTATATCCTCGTAGCCCTTGGCAACGTGGTGTCGTTCTTCACAACATTACGCTTTTGACTTTCAATTTACAACAAACCCTTAAACAAACGATCCGACACGTAAACATTAATAGAAAAAAAATCACGGGACAAAAGAAAATGCCTCCGAGTCAATTATTATCCTGTAAATACACTGAGCGGAGAGGAAACGAATAACAACCAAATGATGTGTTTTTAGTCTCCATTAACCCTTTCACTACCACACTACAGACGGTTAACCTTTCACTACCACACTACAGAAGGTTAACCTTTCACTACCACACTACAGAAGGTTAACCCTTTCACTACCACACTACAGACGGTTAACCTTTCACTACCACACTACAGAAGGTTAACCCTTCACTACCACTACAGAAGGTTAACCTTTCACTACCACACTACAGAAGGTTAACCTTTCACTACCACACTACAGAAGGTTAACCCTTCACTACCACACTACAGAAGGTTAACCTTTCACTACCACACTACAGAAGGTTAACCGTTCACTACCACACTACAGAAGGTTAACCTTTCACTACCACACTACAGAAGGTTAACCTTTCACTACCACACTACAGAAGGTTAACCTTTCACTAGCACACTACAGAAGGTTAACCTTTCACTACCACACTACAGAAGGTTAACCTTTCACTACCACTACAGAAGGTTAACCTTTCACTACCACACTACAGAAGGTTAACCTTTCACTACCACACTACAGAAGGTTAACCTTTCACTACCACACTACAGAAGGTTAACCTTTCACTACCACACTACAGAAGGTTAACCTTTCACTACCACACTACAGAAGGTTAACCCTTTCACTACCACACTACAGAAGGTTAACCTTTCACTACCACACTACAGAAGGTTAACCTTTCACTACCACACTACAGAAGGTTAACCTTTCACTACCACACTACAGAAGGTTAACCCTTTCACTACCACACTACAGAAGGTTAACCTTTCACTACCACACTACAGAAGGTTAACCTTTCACTACCACACTACAGAAGGTTAACCTTTCACTACCACACTACAGAAGGTTAACCCTTCACTACCACACTACAGAAGGTTAACCTTTCACTACCACACTACAGAAGGTTAACCCTTTCACTACCACACTACAGAAGGTTAACCTTTCACTACCACACTACAGAAGGTTAACCTTTCACTACCACACTACAGAAGGTTAACCTTTCACTACCACACTACAGAAGGTTAACCTTTCACTACCACACTACAGAAGGTTAACCTTTCACTACCACACTACAGAAGGTTAACCTTTCACTACCACACTACATAAGGTTAACCCTTTCACTACCACACTACAGAAGGTTAACCTTTCACTACCACACTACAGAAGGTTAACCTTTCACTACCACACTACAGAAGCTTAAGCGTATGTAGTGTGGTAGTGAAATGGTTAACCTTCTGTAGCGTGGTAGTAAAAGTGTTATTATAACCCTCTGTCATGTGACAGTGAAGGGATTAACCTTCTGTAGTCTCACAGTGAAAGGGTTAACCGTTTGGTAGTGTGATAGTGAAATGGTTATAACCATTCGTCATGTGGTAATGAAATGGTTAACCTTATGTAGGGTCACAGTGAAAGGGTTAACCGTTTGGTAGTGTGGTAGTTATAACTAGGGATGTCCGATAGTATCGGCCTACCGATATTATCAGCCGATATCGGCATTAAAATGTGATATCGGAAAATATATATGTTTTCAAAAAAAAAAAATATATAATTTTTTACATTTCTATAACCTTTATTTACCCAGGCAAGCAAGTAAGAACAAATTCAGATTTTATTTATTGTCAAAAGTATGCATAATGTTGTGTTAATTCCACAACAAGAGATATGTAATGTTAATTACCTGAAATTATTCAATTTTTTGGGCAATATCGGTATATCGGTATCGGTAAAAAAGCCAATATCGAGCATCCGTAGTTATAACCCTATGTCATGTGGTAGTGAACGGGTTAACCTTCTGTTGTGTGGCAGTGAAAGGGTTAACCTTCTGTATTGTCGCAGTGAAAGGGTTAACCGTTTGGTACTGTCGTAGTGAAATGGTTATAACCCTCTGTCATGTGGTAGTGAACGGGTTAACCTTCTGTAGCGTGGTAGTGAAAGGGCTATAACCCTCTGTCGTGTGGCAGTGAAAGGGTTAACCGTATGTATTGTCGCAGTGAAAGGGTTAACCGTTTGGTAGTGTGGTAGTGAAAGGGCTAAACCCTGGGTGTGATTGAATAACAACGAGGAAGAGAGACAAGACGAGACCTCCAAGGTGTTCCTAGGATGTGGTAAAGTACTTGAGTAATTGTACTTTGTTACAATACTTAAGTACTGTTTTTGGGGATTTGTACTTTACTCGAGTATTATTAGGTTTGTATACTTGTACTTTTACTCCTTACATTTAAAATGCAGACCTACAAAGTACAAATCTCACAGGTCCAACTATTTTAATTAGTATATTTGTTTCTCTGGCCGAACTAACGTTAACGTTATTAATCCTGCGGCCAAGCTTTATTTAAAAACAGCCAATCAAACCCCCATCAATGGAAAATGAACCCTACCCATGCTGATTGGTCCTTGTGCAAGACTAGAAAGCGGGGATCTTTTGATTATTAAACACCTGCTATCAGAAGAATAGACGGTCAGAAAAAAAGTTTTAACTTTAACTTTTTAGTACTTAAGTACATTTAAAAGTAGAAACTTTTTAACTTTTACTCAAGTGTTTTTAGCCAGATACTCTGACTTTTACTTGAGTACGATTTTGAGACGGTACCCATACTTTCACTTAAGTATAATCTCTGGGTACTTTTTACAACCCTGGAATACACACAAGAGATCCCCCCTAAGACGGACCTCCAAGGTGTTCACAGGAATTTTAGCCTGCTATTAGATCTGTTTTAGCCTGCTATTAGATCTATTCTAGCCTGGTATTAGATCTATTTTAGCCTGCTATTAGATCTATTCTAGCCTGCTATTAGATCTGTTCTAGCCTGCTATTAGATCTATTTGAGCCTGCTATTAGATCTATTTTAGCCTGCTATTAGATCTATTTTAGCCTGATATTAGATCTATTTTAGCCTGATATTAGATCTGTTCTAGCCTGCTATTAGATCTATTCTAGCCTGCTATTAGATCTATTCTAGCCTGCTATTAGATCTATTCTAGCCTGCTATTAGATCTGTTCTAGCCTGCTATTAGATCTATTTTAGCCTGATATTAGATCTATTTTAGCCTGCTATTAGATCTATTCTAGCCTGCTATTAGATCTATTTGAGCCTGCTATTAGATCTATTTTAGCCTGCTATTAGATCTATTTTAGCCTGCTATTAGATCTGTTCTAGCCTGCTATTAGATCTATTCTAGCCTGCTATTAGATCTGTTCTAGCCTGCTATTAGATCTATTCTAGCCTGCTATTAGATCTATTCTAGCCTGCTATTAGATCTATTTTAGCCTGATATTAGATCTATTTTAGCCTGCTATTAGATCTATTCTAGCCTGCTATTAGATCTGTTCTAGCCTGCTATTAGATCTATTCTAGCCTGCTATTAGATCTATTCTAGCCTGCTATTAGATCTGTTCTAGCCTGCTATTAGATCTGTTCTAGCCTGCTATTAGATCTATTCTAGCCTGCTATTAGATCTGTTCTAGCCTGGTATTAGATCTGTTCTAGCCTGGTATTAGATCTGTTCTAGCCTGGTATTAGATCTGTTCTAGCCTGGTATTAGATCTGTTCTAGCCTGCTATTAGATCTGTTCTAGCCTGGTATTAGATCTGTTCTAGCCTGCTATTAGATCTGTTCTAGCCTGCTATTAGATCTGTTCTAGCCTGCTATTAGATCTATTCTAGCCTGATATTAGATCTGTTCTAGCCTGGTATTAGATCTGTTCTAGCCTGGTATTATCACTACTAATGAAGACATGAAAGACATGGAACAGCTGGACAGCTGAGTCCATATAAATGTCCATTTCGACCTCTAGCCTGGTGTGACGGAGTGGCTGAAGGCCTTGGACTGAAGACATATGGCTATTGACACGGGGTCGTGTGTGTGTGTGTGTGTGTGTGTGTGTGCGCGTGTGTGTGTGTGTGAGACGACCACATGAAAGGCACAATGGAGGTTATAGGGCTGTCTGGTCGTGACCTCGTCCATTGTGACTTGTCTATTTTGTCCGCGCGCCTTTTTCCTCAATAAGGTGGTGTTTGTTTGTCTTTCTCCCTGTCCATTATTTACGTCTGTCTTTCTTTCTTTCACACAGCCTACATTGCTAAAATAATCCTGTCTTAAAAATACATTTCAACAAGTTACAATATCTTTTTTTTTTATACATTTTTTTCTCCCCTTTTTTCCGTATTTTTCTCCCATCCCAATTTAGTCGTTATGCCAATTCCCTTCCTGGTCGTTGCACGCATTTCCCCCCCACTGTCGGCCTAGGGAGGGTTGAAGACTATCACATGTCTCCTCCGATACATGTGGAGTCAGCCAGCCGCTTCTTTTCACCTGACAGCGAGGACTCTCACCCGGGGGAGCGTAACGCGTGGGAGGATCACACTACCTCTCCCAGATCCCTTCCCTGCTGAACAGGCGCCCCAACCGACCAGTAGGAGTCGCTGTTTACAATGACCAGGACACACACACCCCGCCGGCTTCCCACCCGCTAACACTGCCAGTTGTGTTAATAGGGACGACTGACCAAGCTGGAGGCACCGCTGACAGCTGGATTCGAACCCAGTAAACATACGATACCAGACTAGAACGATACCAGGCTATAACGATACCAGACTACAACGATACCAGACTACAGCGATACTAGACTACAACGATACCAGACTATAACGATACCAGACTATAACCATACCAGACTATAACGATACCAGACTATAACGATACCAAACTATAACCATACCAGGCTATAACGATACCAGACTACAACGATACCAGACTACAGCGATACTAGACTACAGCGATACTAGACTACAACGATACCAGACTACAGCGATACTAGACTACAACGATACCAGACTATAACGATACCAGACTATAACGATACCAGACTATAACGATACCAGGCTATAACCATACCAGACTACAACGATACCAGACTACAGCGATACTAGACTACAACGATACCAGACTATAACGATACCAGACTATAACCATACCAGGCTATAACGATACCAGACTACAACGATACCAGACTACAGCGATACTAGACTACAGCGATACTAGACTACAGCGATACTAGACTACAACGATACCAGACTATAACGATACCAGACTATAACCATACCAGACTATAACGATACCAGACTATAACCATACCAGACTACAACGATACCAGACTACAACGATGCCAGACTACAACGATGCTATACTACTATGATACCAGAATACTATGATACCAGGCTACTATGATACCAAGCTATTATGATACCAAGCTACTATGATACCAGGCTAATATGATACCAGAATACTATGATACCAGAATACTATGATACCAGAATACTATGATACCAGGCTACTATGATACCAGGCTACTATGATACCAAGCTACTATGATACCAGGCTAATATGATACCAGGCTAATATGAAACCAGGCGAATATGATACCAGGCTAATATGATACCAGGCTAATATGATACCAGGCTACTATGATACCAAGCTACTATGATACCAGGCTAATATGATACCAGGCTAATATGATACCAGGCTAATATGATACCAGGCTAATATGATACCAGGCTAATATGATACCAGGCTAATATGATACCAGGCTAATATGATACCAGGCTATTATGATACCAGACTAATATGATACCAGGAGAGTTTTTCCAGACACTAAAATCTGATACCAAGAACAACGTGTAACATGTCAAATCAAAACAAAGTGACTTGATGCTCTGCTTTGTTGACAGAAAGATATTAGAGGTCTCCAGTAGGCTACAGGAGAAAATAGATTAGACTTGAATCTAAATCATTTGATCTAAATAATTTTTATCCAAGGACCCCTGTACGAATGGGTACGTGTTTTGAATGAGGGGTCGTCTCAACACTCGGAACATGTTAAATTATGTACATTGTGCCTTTTCTGCAGTTCAGCTGTGACAAGAAGCCTCCCTCTTGAAACCAGCCGGTCAGAATTGCAGCCACACTTGCCGTAGTTAGTAAGACCTTGTGAAGAGATCTTGATAAAATGCTGCATGTACAAGATGGTGGCTCACACGTTCATCTACAAGATGGTGGCTCACACGTTCATCTACAAGATGGTGGCTCACATGTTCATGTACAAGATGGTGGCTCACACGTTCATGTACAAGATGGTGGCTCACACGTAGATCTACAAGATGGTGGCTCACACGTTCATGTACAAGATGGTGGCTCACACGTACATGTCCAAGATGGTGGCTCACACGTACATGTCCAAGATGGTGGCTCACATGTTCATGTCCAAGATGGTGGCTCACACGTTCATGTACAAGATGGTGGCTCACACGTTCATGTACAAGATGGTGGCTCACACGTTCATGTCCAAGATGGTGGCTCACACGTACATGTCCAATATGGTGGCTCACATGTACATCTTCTCTTTTCTACCTAAAGTTCAAGCTACAATATGTTTCTGACAACATTGGTACGGTTGCTACGCTATGGCTGGATCTTGAGTCATTTGATCTGCACCGTCTAGTCTGAAAATGAGATATGAATTGCGTCAGAAGATTTATTTATTTTATTTTATTTATTTATAGTTTATTTATACAGGAAAGGGTAAAAACAAGACATTTCACAATGTACATTTAAACTGTCCTGACTCAGTTACAAACAGGTTTTCAGCAGGTTCCTGTTCTGCAGCACATGGAAACAAAATACAAAACAAAATAGGCAGTTGCACTACATACAATCATAATAATCGTTGTGGACAGCAAGGACAAACATGCAGTCATAGCAGTCGATACAAAACAACAGTATCAACCAGATTAAGACCTATAGGGAAGAGTCGGATCAGTGAGTGCAGATGTTTTCTAGCATCAGATGTTGTTTGTAGGCCTGTTTTGAAGTGTGAGATGGAGGTCATTGCTCTGATGTGGAACGGGATCTCGTTCCAAATGTCGGTGTTTGTGTGGAAGAATGATCTTAGTCCATCATTATTTTTGTAAGCCGGGACGCCTGAATTCTTTCCCCAATACATTTCCAGTTCCGCGTTCGCCTTCTGCGCTCTGATTGGCCCACTGACGTTTCTGGTCGCGCCAATCGTGTGGCGGCAAGTTCTATCGCCGGTTAAGCTTAGGCGACTCTTTCGAAGTTGGTTAAGGTTAGAGTTTGTCTTAGAGCAGGGCGATAGAACGCCAGCACTGATTCCAAACTCTAACCGTAACCAACTTCGAAAGAGTTGCCTATAAGCTTAACCAGTGATAAACTAGTAGTGTGGCAGTGAAAGGGTTAACCCGCTGCTGTGTGGCAGTGAAAGGGTTAACCCGCTGTAGTGTGGTAGTGAAAGGGTTAACCCGCTGTAGTGTGGCAGTGAAAGGGTTAACCCGTGGCAGTGAAAGGGTTAACCCGCTGTTGCATGGCAGTGAAAGGGTTAACCCGCTGTTGCGTGGCAGTGAAAGGGTTAACGCGCTGTAGTGTGCTCTTTCTCGATTCTATGGGTGGTGGTGCATGGCCGTTCTTAGTTGGTGGAGCGATTTGTCTGGTTAATTCCGATAACGAACGAGACTCCGGCATGCTAACTAGTTAGGCGGCCCCGAGAGGCCGGCTGGCCGAGGTGTCAACGACGAAGGTGTCAATCGGTGGCAGCGTTTAACATTCCTCCGCTGGGGCTGGGGCTCCTCTATGCGCCCCCGTCGGGGAAGGCGTGCTTGTAGATGCAGTTGGAGCCGAACCGGCAGGTCCCGCGACCCTCGTCGAAATATTGACACGGTTTTTTCCCCATGCCGTCTTTGTATTTCTGAATTAGCTTCTGCTTGTCCTCCTTGTCTTCCACCCAGTAGTCGCTCGGTATCACAAAGTTGGACGGGATTTGACACCCTGGGCAAGACTTGATGATCCTGCTCTCGAACTGCATGGCGCTTCTCCACTTGCGGATGCACTTCAGGCAGTAGCAGTGGCTGCAGTTGGACAGGATGCCGAAGCGGCGCTGGTCGCGGTAGGTCTTCTCCAACACCACCTCCATGCACACGCCACACTTCATGTCCTTGCTGCGGGCAGCTTTGTTCTTAATATGTAGAACTGTAGGGTGGGTAAGCTGGCAGACTTGGCAGCTCATCTTTTCTTGGCAGGCCTTGCTCATGTGACCCTGTTTCAGACAGCTGAAACATAGGCCTTTACTCTTGAGAAAATCTATCTTCGCCTTGTAATGAGACTTCTTCATCTTCTTGCATTTCTCCATGGCATGCTGTCCTCCTTGGCAGAAGAGGCAAGGGTTGGAGAAGGCACAGAGTGTATCCCCCTTGGTCCTTGCTACCTCACAGCATCCAGTGAGATAGAGGAGCCAGGAGCCAAAGGAGCGGAGCCAGTCCAGCGCCTTGTCTATATACGCCATTGAGATGATGTATCCATTTCCAAAATGCTCTTTCAAGAGCCTCCTTGTCTCGGGATAGCCTCGTTCTGATTCCATGTGAAGACAACTTCTTATCAGCTCTCTTGGCTGCCCCTCCGTGTACTGTCTGCTAGTAGTACGTTGGTTGATAAAGAAACTATGACATCTCCCCAAACGTGCCGGACTGTTTTATGTTCTAGAAAGTCTATTATGACATCACCACAAACGTTCTAGAAGGGTCTACTGTATGTTCTAGAATTTGGCTCTTACATGTTGACCACTTCTACTTTACTGGTATAACAGTAGACTACTTCTACTTTTACTGGTAAAACTGGTATACTGTACTGATATAACAGTAGATTTAACACCTCTACTTTACTGATATAACAGTATAGAGCAGTGGCGTCTTTTCACTAAAAGGCAAGGTATGGCGCTAAGGGGGGGGGGGGGGGGGTGAAGGGTGGGTTTCCCCCCCTTGGTGGATTTTCTTTTGTCAAATCAGTTGTGCAATAGTCACTTTTGGTGAGTTGTTTCTATACAATTCAGTTATATGACATTTAGGTATGACACAGGACTACACAAGCATTTTTAGTATAGAAATGTGTCAACAGACTAAAGCAGGGAACCACAATATTTTGCATACGAATTATGCAGAATGTAATATCATAACTGTCTATTACTTTTTTAGTATTTTGACTGCCTTCTTAAGACAGCGGGAGTTGTATAGTTCTTCCAGTGAGGGGGAGAGGGCCAAAGTATCCTAACACAATATTCTTCTTATAGTTTTGATGGTAAGTACAAACTTACAATGTGATATTATCTTGTAATAGAATTACCATGGTGCCGTTTCATTCAAAACACATCTATTTGTATTAATTTCTTACAATATGTACTGTATATATATATATTTGGTATATATACTTTGGTTTGGCAGTGACTGAAAAGGTACTACAGGCTGAAGCATAATGCGCGTGTATACATGCCTGTCCCATATTCTTAACAAAATGTAAGACTCGAAAACAGTATTCTAAAAATTAAATGACAAAAAGAGTATTCACATTTGTAATTTTTTTAAGACATGTATATCAGCATTGTTCCACAAGTTAACCCCAACAATAGAAATGCATCTCCTTTCAATGACTTTCTTAGCTTTTTTTTACAACAGTACATTTACAAATGTCTCTCAAATCATATTTTCTAGGGCTGACCCCTCAGCCAGCCGCTTCTTTTCACCTGACAGCGAGGACTCTCACCCGGGGGAGCGTAACGCGTGGGAGGATCACACTACCTCTCCCAGATCCCTTCCCTGCTGAACAGGCGCCCCAACCGACCAGTAGGAGTCGCTGTTTACAATGACCAGGACACACACACCCCGCCGGCTTCCCACCCGCTAACACTGCCAGTTGTGTTAATAGGGACGACTGACCAAGCTGGAGGCACCGCTGACAGCTGGATTCGAACCCAGTAAACATACGATACCAGACTAGAACGATACCAGGCTATAACGATACCAGACTACAACGATACCAGACTACAGCGATACTAGACTACAACGATACCAGACTATAACGATACCAGACTATAACCATACCAGACTATAACGATACCAAACTATAACCATACCAGGCTATAACGATACCAGACTACAACGATACCAGACTACAGCGATACTAGACTACAGCGATACTAGACTACAACGATACCAGACTACAGCGATACTAGACTACAACGATACCAGACTATAACGATACCAGACTATAACGATACCAGACTATAACGATACCAGGCTATAACCATACCAGACTACAACGATACCAGACTACAGCGATACTAGACTACAACGATACCAGACTATAACGATACCAGACTATAACCATACCAGGCTATAACGATACCAGACTACAACGATACCAGACTACAGCGATACTAGACTACAGCGATACTAGACTACAACGATACCAGACTATAACGATACCAGACTAACCATACCAGGCTATAACGATACCAGACTACAACGATACCAGACTACAGCGATACTAGACTACAGCGATACTAGACTACAACGATACCAGACTATAACGATACCAGACTATAACGATACCAGACTATAACCATACCAGACTACAACGATGCCAGACTACAACGATGCCAGACTACAACGATGCTATACTACTATGATACCAGAATACTATGATACCAGGGTACTATGATACCAAGCTATTATGATACCAAGCTACTATGATACCAGGCTAATATGATACCAGAATACTATGATACCAGAATACTATGATACCAGAATACTATGATACCAGAATACTATGATACCAGAATACTATGATACCAGGCTACTATGATACCAGGCTACTATGATACCAAGCTACTATGATACCAGGCTAATATGATACCAGGCTAATATGAAACCAGGCTAATATGATACCAGGCTAATATGATACCAGGCTACTATGATACCAAGCTACTATGATACCAGGCTAATATGATACCAGGCTAATATGATACCAGGCTAATATGAAACCAGGCTAATATGATACCAGGCTAATATGATACCAGGCTAATATGATACCAGAGTGAAAAACAAAGTGACTTGATGCTCTGCTTTGTTGACAGAAAGATATTAGAGGTCTCCAGTAGGCTACAGGAGAAAATAGATTAGACTTGAATCTAAATCATTTGATCTAAATAATTTTTATCCAAGGACCCCTGTACGAATGGGTACGTGTTTTGAATGAGGGGTCGTCTCAACACTCGGAACATGTTAAATTATGTACATTGTGCCTTTTCTGCAGTTCAGCTGTGACAAGAAGCCTCCCTCTTGAAACCAGCCGGTCAGAATTGCAGCCACACTTGCCGTAGTTAGTAAGACCTTGTGAAGAGATCTTGATAAAATGCTGCATGTACAAGATGGTGGCTCACACGTTCATCTACAAGATGGTGGCTCACACGTTCATCTACAAGATGGTGGCTCACATGTTCATGTACAAGATGGTGGCTCACACGTTCATGTACAAGATGGTGGCTCACACGTAGATCTACAAGATGGTGGCTCACACGTTCATGTACAAGATGGTGGCTCACACGTACATCTACAAGATGTAGATGTGCTATGTACCACTGTATTGCACATCGTTGCGGGCAAGACCACCCGCATTTCATTGTATACCTGTATGCCGTGACAATTAAAACTCTTGACTTGACTTGACTTGAAGATGGTGGCTCACACGTTCATCTACAAGATGGTGGCTCACATGTTCATGTACAAGATGGTGGCTCACATGTTCATCTACAAGATGGTGGCTCACATGTTCATGTACAAGATGGTGGCTCACACGTTCATGTCCAAGATGGTGGCTCACACGTACATGTCCAATATGGTGGCTCACATGTACATCTTCTCTTTTCTACCTAAAGTTCAAGCTACAATATGTTTCTGACAACATTGGTACGGTTGCTACGCTATGGCTGGATCTTGAGTCATTTGATCTGCACCGTCTAGTCTGAAAATGAGATATGAATTGCGTCAGAAGATTTATTTATTTTATTTTATTTATTTATAGTTTATTTATACAGGAAAGGGTAAAAACAAGACATTTCACAATGTACATTTAAACTGTCCTGACTCAGTTACAAACAGGTTTTCAGCAGGTTCCTGTTCTGCAGCACATGGAAACAAAATACAAAACAAAATAGGCAGTTGCACTACATACAATCATAATAATCGTTGTGGACAGCAAGGACAAACATGCAGTCATAGCAGTCGATACAAAAACACACTTCAGGCAGTAGCAGTGGCTGCAGTTGGACAGGATGCCGAAGCGGCGCTGGTCGCGGTAGGTCTTCTCCAACACCACCTCCATGCACACGCCACACTTCATGTCCTTGCTGCGGGCAGCTTTGTTCTTAATATGTAGAACTGTAGGGTGGGTAAGCTGGCAGACTTGGCAGCTCATCTTTTCTTGGCAGGCCTTGCTCATGTGACCCTGTTTCAGACAGCTGAAACATAGGCCTTTACTCTTGAGAAAATCTATCTTCGCCTTGTAATGAGACTTCTTCATCTTCTTGCATTTCTCCATGGCATGCTGTCCTCCTTGGCAGAAGAGGCAAGGGTTGGAGAAGGCACAGAGTGTATCCCCCTTGGTCCTTGCTACCTCACAGCATCCAGTGAGATAGAGGAGCCAGGAGCCAAAGGAGCGGAGCCAGTCCAGCGCCTTGTCTATATACGCCATTGAGATGATGTATCCATTTCCAAAATGCTCTTTCAAGAGCCTCCTTGTCTCGGGATAGCCTCGTTCTGATTCCATGTGAAGACAACTTCTTATCAGCTCTCTTGGCTGCCCCTCCGTGTACTGTCTGCTAGTAGTACGTTGGTTGATAAAGAAACTATGACATCTCCCCAAACGTGCCGGACTGTTTTATGTTCTAGAAAGTCTATTATGACATCACCACAAACGTTCTAGAAGGGTCTACTGTATGTTCTAGAATTTGGCTCTTACATGTTGACCACTTCTACTTTACTGGTATAACAGTAGACTACTTCTACTTTTACTGGTAAAACTGGTATACTGTACTGATATAACAGTAGATTTAACACCTCTACTTTACTGATATAACAGTATAGAGCAGTGGCGTCTTTTCACTAAAAGGCAAGGTATGGCGCTAAGGGGGGGGGGGGTGAAGGGTGGCTTTCCCCCCCTTGGTGGATTTTCTTTTGTCAAATCAGTTGTGCAATAGTCACTTTTGGTGAGTTGTTTCTATACAATTCAGTTATATGACATTTAGGTATGACACAGGACTACACAAGCATTTTTAGTATAGAAATGTGTCAACAGACTAAAGCAGGGAACCACAATATTTTGCATACGAATTATGCAGAATGTAATATCATAACTGTCTATTACTTTTTTAGTATTTTGACTGCCTTCTTAAGACAGCGGGAGTTGTATAGTTCTTCCAGTGAGGGGGAGAGGGCCAAAGTATCCTAACACAATATTCTTCTTATAGTTTTGATGGTAAGTACAAACTTACAATGTGATATTATCTTGTAATAGAATTACCATGGTGCCGTTTCATTCAAAACACATCTATTTGTATTAATTTCTTACAATATGTACTGTATATATATATATTTGGTATATATACTTTGGTTTGGCAGTGACTGAAAAGGTACTACAGGCTGAAGCATAATGCGCGTGTATACATGCCTGTCCCATATTCTTAACAAAATGTAAGACTCGAAAACAGTATTCTAAAAATTAAATGACAAAAAGAGTATTCACATTTGTAATTTTTTTAAGACATGTATATCAGCATTGTTCCACAAGTTAACCCCAACAATAGAAATGCATCTCCTTTCAATGACTTTCTTAGCTTTTTTTTACCACAGTACATTTACAAATGTCTCTCAAATCATATTTTCTAGGGCTGACCCCTCAGCCAGCCGCTTCTTTTCACCTGACAGCGAGGACTCTCACCCGGGGGAGCGTAACGCGTGGGAGGATCACACTACCTCTCCCAGATCCCTTCCCTGCTGAACAGGCGCCCCAACCGACCAGTAGGAGTCGCTGTTTACAATGACCAGGACACACACACCCCGCCGGCTTCCCACCCGCTAACACTGCCAGTTGTGTTAATAGGGACGACTGACCAAGCTGGAGGCACCGCTGACAGCTGGATTCGAACCCAGTAAACATACGATACCAGACTAGAACGATACCAGGCTATAACGATACCAGACTACAACGATACCAGACTACAGCGATACTAGACTACAACGATACCAGACTATAACGATACCAGACTATAACCATACCAGACTATAACGATACCAGACTATAACGATACCAAACTATAACCATACCAGGCTATAACGATACCAGACTACAACGATACCAGACTACAGCGATACTAGACTACAGCGATACTAGACTACAACGATACCAGACTACAACGATACCAGACTACAGCGATACTAGACTACAACGATACCAGACTATAACGATACCAGACTATAACGATACCAGACTATAACGATACCAGGCTATAACCATACCAGACTACAACGATACCAGACTACAGCGATACTAGACTACAACGATACCAGACTATAACGATACCAGACTATAACCATACCAGGCTATAACGATACCAGACTACAACGATACCAGACTACAGCGATACTAGACTACAGCGATACTAGACTACAACGATACCAGACTATAACGATACCAGACTATAACGATACCAGACTATAACCATACCAGACTATAACCATACCAGACTACAACGATACCAGACTACAACGATGCCAGACTACAACGATGCTATACTACTATGATACCAGAATACTATGATACCAGGGTACTATGATACCAAGCTATTATGATACCAAGCTACTATGATACCAGGCTAATATGATACCAGAATACTATGATACCAGAATACTATGATACCAGAATACTATGATACCAGAATACTATGATACCAGGCTACTATGATACCAGGCTACTATGATACCAAGCTACTATGATACCAGGCTAATATGATACCAGGCTAATATGAAACCAGGCTAATATGATACCAGGCTAATATGATACCAGGCTAATATGATACCAGGCTACTATGATACCAAGCTACTATGATACCAGGCTAATATGATACCAGGCTAATATGAAACCAGGCTAATATGATACCAGGCTAATATGATACCAGGCTAATATGATACCAGGCTAATATGATACCAGAGTGAAAAACAAAGTGACTTGATGCTCTGCTTTGTTGACAGAAAGATATTAGAGGTCTCCAGTAGGCTACAGGAGAAAATAGATTAGACTTGAATCTAAATCATTTGATCTAAATAATTTTTATCCAAGGACCCCTGTACGAATGGGTACGTGTTTTGAATGAGGGGTTGTCTCAACACTCGGAACATGTTAAATTATGTACATTCTGCCTTTTCTGCAGTTCAGCTGTGACAAGAAGCCTCCCTCTTGAAACCAGCCGGTCAGAATTGCAGCCACACTTGCCGTAGTTAGTAAGACCTTGTGAAGAGATCTTGATAAAATGCTGCATGTACAAGATGGTGGCTCACACGTTCATCTACAAGATGGTGGCTCACACGTTCATCTACAAGATGGTGGCTCACATGTTCATGTACAAGATGGTGGCTCACACGTTCATGTACAAGATGGTGGCTCACACGTAGATCTACAAGATGGTGGCTCACACGTTCATGTACAAGATGGTGGCTCACACGTACATGTCCAAGATGGTGGCTCACACGTACATGTCCAAGATGGTGGCTCACATGTTCATGTACAAGATGGTGGCTCACACGTTCATGTACAAGATGGTGGCTCACACGTTCATGTACAAGATGGTGGCTCACACGTTCATGTCCAAGATGGTGGCTCACACGTTCATGTCCAAGATGGTGGCTCACACGTACATGTCCAATATGGTGGCTCACACGTTCATGTACAAGATGGTGGCTCACACGTTCATGTACAAGATGGTGGCTCACACGTTCATGTCCAAGATGGTGGCTCACACGTTCATGTCCAAGATGGTGGCTCACACGTACATGTCCAATATGGTGGCTCACATGTACATCTTCTCTTTTCTACCTAAAGTTCAAGCTACAATATGTTTCTGACAACATTGGTACGGTTGCTACGCTATGGCTGGATCTTGAGTCATTTGATCTGCACCGTCTAGTCTGAAAATGAGATATGAATTGCGTCAGAAGATTTATTTATTTTATTTTATTTATTTATAGTTTATTTATACAGGAAAGGGTAAAAACAAGACATTTCACAATGTACATTTAAACTGTCCTGACTCAGTTACAAACAGGTTTTCAGCAGGTTCCTGTTCTGCAGCACATGGAAACAAAATACAAAACAAAATAGGCAGTTGCACTACATACAATCATAATAATCGTTGTGGACAGCAAGGACAAACATGCAGTCATAGCAGTCGATACAAAACAACAGTATCAACCAGATTAAGACCTATAGGGAAGAGTCGGATCAGTGAGTGCAGATGTTTTCTAGCATCAGATGTTGTTTGTAGGCCTGTTTTGAAGTGTGAGATGGAGGTCATTGCTCTGATGTGGAACGGGATCTCGTTCCAAATGTCGGTGTTTGTGTGGAAGAATGATCTTAGTCCATCATTATTTTTGTAAGCCGGTACGCCTGAATTCTTTCCCCAATACATTTCCAGTTCCGCGTTCGCCTTCTGCGCTCTGATTGGCCCACTGACGTTTCTGGTCGCGCCAATCGTGTGGCGGCAAGTTCTATCGCCGGTTAAGCTTAGGCGACTCTTTCGAAGTTGGTTAAGGTTAGAGTTTGTCTTAGAGCAGGGCGATAGAACGCCAGCACTGATTCCAAACTCTAACCGTAACCAACTTCGAAAGAGTTGCCTATAAGCTTAACCAGTGATAAACTAGTAGTGTGGCAGTGAAAGGGTTAACCCGCTGCTGTGTGGCAGTGAAAGGGTTAACCCGCTGTAGTGTGGTAGTGAAAGGGTTAACCCGCTGTAGTGTGGCAGTGAAAGGGTTAACCCGCTGCAGTGTGGCAGTGAAAGGGTTAACCCGCTGTTGCATGGCAGTGAAAGGGTTAACCCGCTGTTGCGTGGCAGTGAAAGGGTTAACGCGCTGTAGTGTGCTCTTTCTCGATTCTATGGGTGGTGGTGCATGGCCGTTCTTAGTTGGTGGAGCGATTTGTCTGGTTAATTCCGATAACGAACGAGACTCCGGCATGCTAACTAGTTAGGCGGCCCCGAGAGGCCGGCTGGCCGAGGTGTCAACGACGAAGGTGTCAATCGGTGGCAGCGTTTAACATTCCTCCGCTGGGGCTGGGGCTCCTCTATGCGCCCCCGTCGGGGAAGGCGTGCTTGTAGATGCAGTTGGAGCCGAACCGGCAGGTCCCGCGACCCTCGTCGAAATATTGACACGGTTTTTTCCCCATGCCGTCTTTGTATTTCTGAATTAGCTTCTGCTTGTCCTCCTTGTCTTCCACCCAGTAGTCGCTCGGTATCACAAAGTTGGACGGGATTTGACACCCTGGGCAAGACTTGATGATCCTGCTCTCGAACTGCATGGCGCTTCTCCACTTGCGGATGCACTTCAGGCAGTAGCAGTGGCTGCAGTTGGACAGGATGCCGAAGCGGCGCTGGTCGCGGTAGGTCTTCTCCAACACCACCTCCATGCACACGCCACACTTCATGTCCTTGCTGCGGGCAGCTTTGTTCTTAATATGTAGAACTGTAGGGTGGGTAAGCTGGCAGACTTGGCAGCTCATCTTTTCTTGGCAGGCCTTGCTCATGTGACCCTGTTTCAGACAGCTGAAACATAGGCCTTTACTCTTGAGAAAATCTATCTTCGCCTTGTAATGAGACTTCTTCATCTTCTTGCATTTCTCCATGGCATGCTGTCCTCCTTGGCAGAAGAGGCAAGGGTTGGAGAAGGCACAGAGTGTATCCCCCTTGGTCCTTGCTACCTCACAGCATCCAGTGAGATAGAGGAGCCAGGAGCCAAAGGAGCGGAGCCAGTCCAGCGCCTTGTCTATATACGCCATTGAGATGATGTATCCATTTCCAAAATGCTCTTTCAAGAGCCTCCTTGTCTCGGGATAGCCTCGTTCTGATTCCATGTGAAGACAACTTCTTATCAGCTCTCTTGGCTGCCCCTCCGTGTACTGTCTGCTAGTAGTACGTTGGTTGATAAAGAAACTATGACATCTCCCCAAACGTGCCGGACTGTTTTATGTTCTAGAAAGTCTATTATGACATCACCACAAACGTTCTAGAAGGGTCTACTGTATGTTCTAGAATTTGGCTCTTACATGTTGACCACTTCTACTTTACTGGTATAACAGTAGACTACTTCTACTTTTACTGGTAAAACTGGTATACTGTACTGATATAACAGTAGATTTAACACCTCTACTTTACTGATATAACAGTATAGAGCAGTGGCGTCTTTTCACTAAAAGGCAAGGTATGGCGCTAAGGGGGGGGGGGGGGGGGGTGAAGGGTGGGTTTCCCCCCCTTGGTGGATTTTCTTTTGTCAAATCAGTTGTGCAATAGTCACTTTTGGTGAGTTGTTTCTATACAATTCAGTTATATGACATTTAGGTATGACACAGGACTACACAAGCATTTTTAGTATAGAAATGTGTCAACAGACTAAAGCAGGGAACCACAATATTTTGCATACGAATTATGCAGAATGTAATATCATAACTGTCTATTACTTTTTTAGTATTTTGACTGCCTTCTTAAGACAGCGGGAGTTGTATAGTTCTTCCAGTGAGGGGGAGAGGGCCAAAGTATCCTAACACAATATTCTTCTTATAGTTTTGATGGTAAGTACAAACTTACAATGTGATATTATCTTGTAATAGAATTACCATGGTGCCGTTTCATTCAAAACACATCTATTTGTATTAATTTCTTACAATATGTACTGTATATATATATATTTGGTATATATACTTTGGTTTGGCAGTGACTGAAAAGGTACTACAGGCTGAAGCATAATGCGCGTGTATACATGCCTGTCCCATATTCTTAACAAAATGTAAGACTCGAAAACAGTATTCTAAAAATTAAATGACAAAAAGAGTATTCACATTTGTAATTTTTTTAAGACATGTATATCAGCATTGTTCCACAAGTTAACCCCAACAATAGAAATGCATCTCCTTTCAATGACTTTCTTAGCTTTTTTTTACAACAGTACATTTACAAATGTCTCTCAAATCATATTTTCTAGGGCTGACCCCTCAGCCAGCCGCTTCTTTTCACCTGACAGCGAGGACTCTCACCCGGGGGAGCGTAACGCGTGGGAGGATCACACTACCTCTCCCAGATCCCTTCCCTGCTGAACAGGCGCCCCAACCGACCAGTAGGAGTCGCTGTTTACAATGACCAGGACACACACACCCCGCCGGCTTCCCACCCGCTAACACTGCCAGTTGTGTTAATAGGGACGACTGACCAAGCTGGAGGCACCGCTGACAGCTGGATTCGAACCCAGTAAACATACGATACCAGACTAGAACGATACCAGGCTATAACGATACCAGACTACAACGATACCAGACTACAGCGATACTTGACTACAACGATACCAGACTATAACGATACCAGACTATAACCATACCAGACTATAACGATACCAGACTATAACGATACCAAACTATAACCATACCAGGCTATAACGATACCAGACTACAACGATACCAGACTACAGCGATACTAGACTACAGCGATACTAGACTACAACGATACCAGACTACAGCGATACTAGACTACAACGATACCAGACTATAACGATACCAGACTATAACGATACCAGGCTATAACCATACCAGACTACAACGATACCAGACTACAGCGATACTAGACTACAACGATACCAGACTATAACGATACCAGACTATAACCATACCAGGCTATAACGATACCAGACTACAACGATACCAGACTACAGCGATACTAGACTACAGCGATACTAGACTACAACGATACCAGACTATAACGATACCAGACTAACCATACCAGGCTATAACGATACCAGACTACAACGATACCAGACTACAGCGATACTAGACTACAGCGATACTAGACTACAACGATACCAGACTATAACGATACCAGACTATAACGATACCAGACTATAACCATACCAGACTATAACCATACCAGACTACAACGATGCCAGACTACAACGATGCTATACTACTATGATACCAGAATACTATGATACCAGGGTACTATGATACCAAGCTATTATGATACCAAGCTACTATGATACCAGGCTAATATGATACCAGAATACTATGATACCAGAATACTATGATACCAGAATACTATGATACCAGAATACTATGATACCAGAATACTATGATACCAGGCTACTATGATACCAGGCTACTATGATACCAAGCTACTATGATACCAGGCTAATATGATACCAGGCTAATATGAAACCAGGCTAATATGATATCAGGCTAATATGATACCAGGCTACTATGATACCAAGCTACTATGATACCAGGCTAATATGATACCAGGCTAATATGAAACCAGGTTAATATGATACCAGGCTAATATGATACCAGGCTAATATGATACCAGAGTGAAAAACAAAGTGACTTGATGCTCTGCTTTGTTGACAGAAAGATATTAGAGGTCTCCAGTAGGCTACAGGAGAAAATAGATTAGACTTGAATCTAAATCATTTGATCTAAATAATTTTTATCCAAGGACCCCTGTACGAATGGGTACGTGTTTTGAATGAGGGGTCGTCTCAACACTCGGAACATGTTAAATTATGTACATTGTGCCTTTTCTGCAGTTCAGCTGTGACAAGAAGCCTCCCTCTTGAAACCAGCCGGTCAGAATTGCAGCCACACTTGCCGTAGTTAGTAAGACCTTGTGAAGAGATCTTGATAAAATGCTGCATGTACAAGATGGTGGCTCACACGTTCATCTACAAGATGGTGGCTCACACGTTCATCTACAAGATGGTGGCTCACATGTTCATGTACAAGATGGTGGCTCACACGTTCATGTACAAGATGGTGGCTCACACGTAGATCTACAAGATGGTGGCTCACACGTTCATGTACAAGATGGTGGCTCACACGTACATCTACAAGATGTAGATGTGCTATGTACCACTGTATTGCACATCGTTGCGGGCAAGACCACCCGCATTTCATTGTATACCTGTATGCCGTGACAATTAAAACTCTTGACTTGACTTGACTTGAAGATGGTGGCTCACACGTTCATCTACAAGATGGTGGCTCACATGTTCATGTACAAGATGGTGGCTCACATGTTCATCTACAAGATGGTGGCTCACATGTTCATGTACAAGATGGTGGCTCACACGTTCATGTCCAAGATGGTGGCTCACACGTACATGTCCAATATGGTGGCTCACATGTACATCTTCTCTTTTCTACCTAAAGTTCAAGCTACAATATGTTTCTGACAACATTGGTACGGTTGCTACGCTATGGCTGGATCTTGAGTCATTTGATCTGCACCGTCTAGTCTGAAAATGAGATATGAATTGCGTCAGAAGATTTATTTATTTTATTTTATTTATTTATAGTTTATTTATACAGGAAAGGGTAAAAACAAGACATTTCACAATGTACATTTAAACTGTCCTGACTCAGTTACAAACAGGTTTTCAGCAGGTTCCTGTTCTGCAGCACATGGAAACAAAATACAAAACAAAATAGGCAGTTGCACTACATACAATCATAATAATCGTTGTGGACAGCAAGGACAAACATGCAGTCATAGCAGTCGATACAAAAACACACTTCAGGCAGTAGCAGTGGCTGCAGTTGGACAGGATGCCGAAGCGGCGCTGGTCGCGGTAGGTCTTCTCCAACACCACCTCCATGCACACGCCACACTTCATGTCCTTGCTGCGGGCAGCTTTGTTCTTAATATGTAGAACTGTAGGGTGGGTAAGCTGGCAGACTTGGCAGCTCATCTTTTCTTGGCAGGCCTTGCTCATGTGACCCTGTTTCAGACAGCTGAAACATAGGCCTTTACTCTTGAGAAAATCTATCTTCGCCTTGTAATGAGACTTCTTCATCTTCTTGCATTTCTCCATGGCATGCTGTCCTCCTTGGCAGAAGAGGCAAGGGTTGGAGAAGGCACAGAGTGTATCCCCCTTGGTCCTTGCTACCTCACAGCATCCAGTGAGATAGAGGAGCCAGGAGCCAAAGGAGCGGAGCCAGTCCAGCGCCTTGTCTATATACGCCATTGAGATGATGTATCCATTTCCAAAATGCTCTTTCAAGAGCCTCCTTGTCTTGGGATAGCCTCGTTCTGATTCCATGTGAAGACAACTTCTTATCAGCTCTCTTGGCTGCCCCTCCGTGTACTGTCTGCTAGTAGTACGTTGGTTGATAAAGAAACTATGACATCTCCCCAAACGTGCCGGACTGTTTTATGTTCTAGAAAGTCTATTATGACATCACCACAAACGTTCTAGAAGGGTCTACTGTATGTTCTAGAATTTGGCTCTTACATGTTGACCACTTCTACTTTACTGGTATAACAGTAGACTACTTCTACTTTTACTGGTAAAACTGGTATACTGTACTGATATAACAGTAGATTTAACACCTCTACTTTACTGATATAACAGTATAGAGCAGTGGCGTCTTTTCACTAAAAGGCAAGGTATGGCGCTAAGGGGGGGGGGGGTGAAGGGTGGGTTTCCCCCCCTTGGTGGATTTTCTTTTGTCAAATCAGTTGTGCAATAGTCACTTTTGGTGAGTTGTTTCTATACAATTCAGTTATATGACATTTAGGTATGACACAGGACTACACAAGCATTTTTAGTATAGAAATGTGTCAACAGACTAAAGCAGGGAACCACAATATTTTGCATACGAATTATGCAGAATGTAATATCATAACTGTCTATTACTTTTTTAGTATTTTGACTGCCTTCTTAAGACAGCGGGAGTTGTATAGTTCTTCCAGTGAGGGGGAGAGGGCCAAAGTATCCTAACACAATATTCTTCTTATAGTTTTGATGGTAAGTACAAACTTACAATGTGATATTATCTTGTAATAGAATTACCATGGTGCCGTTTCATTCAAAACACATCTATTTGTATTAATTTCTTACAATATGTACTGTATATATATATATTTGGTATATATACTTTGGTTTGGCAGTGACTGAAAAGGTACTACAGGCTGAAGCATAATGCGCGTGTATACATGCCTGTCCCATATTCTTAACAAAATGTAAGACTCGAAAACAGTATTCTAAAAATTAAATGACAAAAAGAGTATTCACATTTGTAATTTTTTTAAGACATGTATATCAGCATTGTTCCACAAGTTAACCCCAACAATAGAAATGCATCTCCTTTCAATGACTTTCTTAGCTTTTTTTTACAACAGTACATTTACAAATGTCTCTCAAATCATATTTTCTAGGGCTGACCCCTCAGCCAGCCGCTTCTTTTCACCTGACAGCGAGGACTCTCACCCGGGGGAGCGTAACGCGTGGGAGGATCACACTACCTCTCCCAGATCCCTTCCCTGCTGAACAGGCGCCCCAACCGACCAGTAGGAGTCGCTGTTTACAATGACCAGGACACACACACCCCGCCGGCTTCCCACCCGCTAACACTGCCAGTTGTGTTAATAGGGACGACTGACCAAGCTGGAGGCACCGCTGACAGCTGGATTCGAACCCAGTAAACATACGATACCAGACTAGAACGATACCAGGCTATAACGATACCAGACTACAACGATACCAGACTACAGCGATACTAGACTACAACGATACCAGACTATAACGATACCAGACTATAACCATACCAGACTATAACGATACCAGACTATAACGATACCAAACTATAACCATACCAGGCTATAACGATACCAGACTACAACAATACCAGACTACAGCGATACTAGACTACAACGATACCAGACTACAGCGATACTAGACTATAACGATACCAGGCTATAACCATACCAGACTACAACGATACCAGACTACAGCGATACTAGACTACAACGATACCAGACTATAACGATACCAGACTATAACCATACCAGGCTATAACGATACCAGACTACAGCGATACCAGACTACAGCGATACTAGACTACAGCGATACTAGACTACAACGATACCAGACTATAACGATACCAGACTATAACCATACCAGACTACAACGATACCAGACTACAGCGATACTAGACTACAGCGATACTAGACTACAACGATACCAGACTATAACGATACCAGACTATAACCATACCAGACTATAACCATACCAGACTACAACGATACCAGACTACAACGATGCTATACTACTATGATACCAGAATACTATGATACCAGGGTACTATGATACCAAGCTATTATGATACCAAGCTACTATGATACCAGGCTAATATGATACCAGAATACTATGATACCAGAATACTATGATACCAGAATACTATGATACCAGAATACTATGATACCAGGCTACTATGATACCAGACTACTATGATACCAAGCTACTATGATACCAGGCTAATATGATACCAGGCTAATATGAAACCAGGCTAATATGATACCAGGCTAATATGATACCAGGCTAATATGATACCAGGCTACTATGATACCAAGCTACTATGATACCAGGCTAATATGATACCAGGCTAATATGATACCAGGCTAATATGAAACCAGGCTAATATGATACCAGGCTAATATGATACCAGGCTAATATGATACCAGGCTAATATGATACCAGAGTGAAAAACAAAGTGACTTGATGCTCTGCTTTGTTGACAGAAAGATATTAGAGGTCTCCAGTAGGCTACAGGAGAAAATAGATTAGACTTGAATCTAAATCATTTGATCTAAATAATTTTTATCCAAGGACCCCTGTACGAATGGGTACGTGTTTTGAATGAGGGGTCGTCTCAACACTCGGAACATGTTAAATTATGTACATTGTGCCTTTTCTGCAGTTCAGCTGTGACAAGAAGCTAGAGCCATATGAAATCCGTTTTATTATTTTCCAAATTCCATTTTATTTTTTCCCAAATTCCATTTTTTCCGTTTTAATATTTCAGAATTCTGTATTTTGCCTTTTATGCTCATTTTACCATCAGAAATAGTGTCTAATAAGTGGGAATGAATAAATGTCCACAATTGAATAAGATATAACAGTCCATTTAATGTTTTTAAGTGCTTCAACTCAGAAATACAGTTCAATTTTACACAATATTTTTCAATTAATATTGTGACAAAATAAAAATACATATTTCAAGTGTAAACAATAGATACAGCTAGCTACTACTGACATTATCACAATGACAATGTCAGTAACCTAGCTATATCTATTATATTGTGATGAAATATAGTAATGCATAATTTAGGCACCTTTAGTTTAGTTTATTTCGTTTATAAAGGACAGTGTATAATGGCAAACGTTTGCATTAAACAAATGGATGAGTGCACCAGATTTAGCAAGAAGCTATCATTTCCATCTATAGTCCTATGTACTGTAACGTTTCATAGCTATTTAAGTTTATTTAGATTATAAAGGGCAGTGTATAATGACAATAGTTTGCATTAAACAAATGGATGGGTGCACTAGATTTAGCAAGAAGCTATCATTTCCATCTATAGTCCTATGTAATGTAACGTTTCATAGCTATTTAAGTTTATTTAGATTATAAAGGGCAGTGTATAATGACAATCGTTTGCATTAAACAAATTGATGGGTGCACCAGATTTAGCTAGAACTTCTAGAAGCTATCATTTCCATAGATAGTCCTATAACGTTACATAGCTATTTAAGTGTATTTAGTTTATAAAGGGCAGTCGTTTGCATTAAACAAATGGATGGGTGCACTAGATTTAGCTAGAAGCTAAACGTCCTAATAGTGTCGCAAGTGTTTTTGCGGGTCCAGTCAACGGAACGTTGACAGAATTAGCAAAACACCTTATCACCGGAGGCATAAAAGTCATTAGGATACTGTTCTGCTCTGAATTGAGGGCTTATTGTGGAATAGTTTAGCTTCTTGACGATGTTAACACAAGCAGCCAGACGCTTGAGCACCGCGGCTGTGTTGTGTGTAACACGCTGTAGCGTCCCCGCCTCCCCGGTCGCGTGTACACCAAACGTTCCACCCAAAAACGAAATTTCAGTCCAGATTAGGCCAAATTCTGCAATATTCCACGTTTTGCAGTTGATTCCATTTTTATTGGTTAATTCCGCGATTCCGTCCGCGATTCCGTGAACGCGGATTTCATATGGCTCTACAAGAAGCCTCCCTCTTGAAACCAGCCGGTCAGAATTGCAGCCACACTTGCCGTAGTTAGTAAGACCTTGTGAAGAGATCTTGATAAAATGCTGCATGTACAAGATGGTGGCTCACACGTTCATCTACAAGATGGTGGCTCACACGTTCATCTACAAGATGGTGGCTCACATGTTCATGTACAAGATGGTGGCTCACACGTTCATGTACAAGATGGTGGCTCACACGTAGATCTACAAGATGGTGGCTCACACGTTCATGTACAAGATGGTGGCTCACACGTACATGTCCAAGATGGTGGCTCACACGTACATGTCCAAGATGGTGGCTCACATGTTCATGTCCAAGATGGTGGCTCACACGTTCATGTACAAGATGGTGGCTCACACGTTCATGTACAAGATGGTGGCTCACACGTTCATGTCCAAGATGGTGGCTCACACGTTCATGTCCAAGATGGTGGCTCACACGTACATGTCCAATATGGTGGCTCACATGTACATCTTCTCTTTTCTACCTAAAGTTCAAGCTACAATATGTTTCTGACAACATTGGTACGGTTGCTACGCTATGGCTGGATCTTGAGTCATTTGATCTGCACCGTCTAGTCTGAAAATGAGATATGAATTGCGTCAGAAGATTTATTTATTTTATTTTATTTATTTATAGTTTATTTATACAGGAAAGGGTAAAAACAAGACATTTCACAATGTACATTTAAACTGTCCTGACTCAGTTACAAACAGGTTTTCAGCAGGTTCCTGTTCTGCAGCACATGGAAACAAAATACAAAACAAAATAGGCAGTTGCACTACATACAATCATAATAATCGTTGTGGACAGCAAGGACAAACATGCAGTCATAGCAGTCGATACAAAACAACAGTATCAACCAGATTAAGACCTATAGGGAAGAGTCGGATCAGTGAGTGCAGATGTTTTCTAGCATCAGATGTTGTTTGTAGGCCTGTTTTGAAGTGTGAGATGGAGGTCATTGCTCTGATGTGGAACGGGATCTCGTTCCAAATGTCGGTGTTTGTGTGGAAGAATGATCTTAGTCCATCATTATTTTTGTAAGCCGGTACGCCTGAATTCTTTCCCCAATACATTTCCAGTTCCGCGTTCGCCTTCTGCGCTCTGATTGGCCCACTGACGTTTCTGGTCGCGCCAATCGTGTGGCGGCAAGTTCTATCGCCGGTTAAGCTTAGGCGACTCTTTCGAAGTTGGTTAAGGTTAGAGTTTGTCTTAGAGCAGGGCGATAGAACGCCAGCACTGATTCCAAACTCTAACCGTAACCAACTTCGAAAGAGTTGCCTATAAGCTTAACCAGTGATAAACTAGTAGTGTGGCAGTGAAAGGGTTAACCCGCTGCTGTGTGGCAGTGAAAGGGTTAACCCGCTGTAGTGTGGTAGTGAAAGGGTTAACCCGCTGTAGTGTGGCAGTGAAAGGGTTAACCCGCTGCAGTGTGGCAGTGAAAGGGTTAACCCGCTGTTGCATGGCAGTGAAAGGGTTAACCCGCTGTTGCGTGGCAGTGAAAGGGTTAACGCGCTGTAGTGTGCTCTTTCTCGATTCTATGGGTGGTGGTGCATGGCCGTTCTTAGTTGGTGGAGCGATTTGTCTGGTTAATTCCGATAACGAACGAGACTCCGGCATGCTAACTAGTTAGGCGGCCCCGAGAGGCCGGCTGGCCGAGGTGTCAACGACGAAGGTGTCAATCGGTGGCAGCGTTTAACATTCCTCCGCTGGGGCTGGGGCTCCTCTATGCGCCCCCGTCGGGGAAGGCGTGCTTGTAGATGCAGTTGGAGCCGAACCGGCAGGTCCCGCGACCCTCGTCGAAATATTGACACGGTTTTTTCCCCATGCCGTCTTTGTATTTCTGAATTAGCTTCTGCTTGTCCTCCTTGTCTTCCACCCAGTAGTCGCTCGGTATCACAAAGTTGGACGGGATTTGACACCCTGGGCAAGACTTGATGATCCTGCTCTCGAACTGCATGGCGCTTCTCCACTTGCGGATGCACTTCAGGCAGTAGCAGTGGCTGCAGTTGGACAGGATGCCGAAGCGGCGCTGGTCGCGGTAGGTCTTCTCCAACACCACCTCCATGCACACGCCACACTTCATGTCCTTGCTGCGGGCAGCTTTGTTCTTAATATGTAGAACTGTAGGGTGGGTAAGCTGGCAGACTTGGCAGCTCATCTTTTCTTGGCAGGCCTTGCTCATGTGACCCTGTTTCAGACAGCTGAAACATAGGCCTTTACTCTTGAGAAAATCTATCTTCGCCTTGTAATGAGACTTCTTCATCTTCTTGCATTTCTCCATGGCATGCTGTCCTCCTTGGCAGAAGAGGCAAGGGTTGGAGAAGGCACAGAGTGTATCCCCCTTGGTCCTTGCTACCTCACAGCATCCAGTGAGATAGAGGAGCCAGGAGCCAAAGGAGCGGAGCCAGTCCAGCGCCTTGTCTATATACGCCATTGAGATGATGTATCCATTTCCAAAATGCTCTTTCAAGAGCCTCCTTGTCTCGGGATAGCCTCGTTCTGATTCCATGTGAAGACAACTTCTTATCAGCTCTCTTGGCTGCCCCTCCGTGTACTGTCTGCTAGTAGTACGTTGGTTGATAAAGAAACTATGACATCTCCCCAAACGTGCCGGACTGTTTTATGTTCTAGAAAGTCTATTATGACATCACCACAAACGTTCTAGAAGGGTCTACTGTATGTTCTAGAATTTGGCTCTTACATGTTGACCACTTCTACTTTACTGGTATAACAGTAGACTACTTCTACTTTTACTGGTAAAACTGGTATACTGTACTGATATAACAGTAGATTTAACACCTCTACTTTACTGATATAACAGTATAGAGCAGTGGCGTCTTTTCACTAAAAGGCAAGGTATGGCGCTAAGGGGGGGGGGGGGGGTGAAGGGTGGGTTTCCCCCCCTTGGTGGATTTTCTTTTGTCAAATCAGTTGTGCAATAGTCACTTTTGGTGAGTTGTTTCTATACAATTCAGTTATATGACATTTAGGTATGACACAGGACTACACAAGCATTTTTAGTATAGAAATGTGTCAACAGACTAAAGCAGGGAACCACAATATTTTGCATACGAATTATGCAGAATGTAATATCATAACTGTCTATTACTTTTTTAGTATTTTGACTGCCTTCTTAAGACAGCGGGAGTTGTATAGTTCTTCCAGTGAGGGGGAGAGGGCCAAAGTATCCTAACACAATATTCTTCTTATAGTTTTGATGGTAAGTACAAACTTACAATGTGATATTATCTTGTAATAGAATTACCATGGTGCCGTTTCATTCAAAACACATCTATTTGTATTAATTTCTTACAATATGTACTGTATATATATATATTTGGTATATATACTTTGGTTTGGCAGTGACTGAAAAGGTACTACAGGCTGAAGCATAATGCGCGTGTATACATGCCTGTCCCATATTCTTAACAAAATGTAAGACTCGAAAACAGTATTCTAAAAATTAAATGACAAAAAGAGTATTCACATTTGTAATTTTTTTAAGACATGTATATCAGCATTGTTCCACAAGTTAACCCCAACAATAGAAATGCATCTCCTTTCAATGACTTTCTTAGCTTTTTTTTACAACAGTACATTTACAAATGTCTCTCAAATCATATTTTCTAGGGCTGACCCCTCAGCCAGCCGCTTCTTTTCACCTGACAGCGAGGACTCTCACCCGGGGGAGCGTAACGCGTGGGAGGATCACACTACCTCTCCCAGATCCCTTCCCTGCTGAACAGGCGCCCCAACCAACCAGTAGGAGTCGCTGTTTACAATGACCAGGACACACACACCCCGCCGGCTTCCCACCCGCTAACACTGCCAGTTGTGTTAATAGGGACGACTGACCAAGCTGGAGGCACCGCTGACAGCTGGATTCGAACCCAGTAAACATACGATACCAGACTAGAACGATACCAGGCTATAACGATACCAGACTACAACGATACCAGACTACAGCGATACTAGACTACAACGATACCAGACTATAACGATACCAGACTATAACCATACCAGACTATAACGATACCAGACTATAACTATACCAAACTATAACGATACCAGGCTATAACGATACCAGACTACAACGATACCAGACTACAGCGATACTAGACTACAGCGATACTAGACTACAACGATACCAGACTACAGCGATACTAGACTACAACGATACCAGACTATAACGATACCAGACTATAACGATACCAGACTATAACGATACCAGGCTATAACCATACCAGACTACAACGATACCAGACTACAGCGATACTAGACTACAACGATACCAGACTATAACGATACCAGACTATAACCATACCAGGCTATAACGATACCAGACTACAACGATACCAGACTACAGCGATACTAGACTACAGCGATACTAGACTACAACGATACCAGACTATAACGATACCAGACTATAACGATACCAGACTATAACCATACCAGACTATAACCATACCAGACTACAACGATACCAGACTACAACGATGCTATACTACTATGATACCAGAATACTATGATACCAGGGTACTATGATACCAAGCTATTATGATACCAAGCTACTATGATACCAGGCTAATATGATACCAGAATACTATGATACCAGAATACTATGATACCAGAATACTATGATACCAGAATACTATGATACCAGGCTACTATGATACCAGGCTACTATGATACCAAGCTACTATGATACCAGGCTAATATGATACCAGGCTAATATGAAACCAGGCTAATATGATACCAGGCTAATATGATACCAGGCTAATATGATACCAGGCTACTATGATACCAAGCTACTATGATACCAGGCTAATATGATACCAGGCTAATATGAAACCAGGCTAATATGATACCAGGCTAATATGATACCAGGCTAATATGATACCAGGCTAATATGATACCAGAGTGAAAAACAAAGTGACTTGATGCTCTGCTTTGTTGACAGAAAGATATTAGAGGTCTCCAGTAGGCTACAGGAGAAAATAGATTAGACTTGAATCTAAATCATTTGATCTAAATAATTTTTATCCAAGGACCCCTGTACGAATGGGTACGTGTTTTGAATGAGGGGTTGTCTCAACACTCGGAACATGTTAAATTATGTACATTGTGCCTTTTCTGCAGTTCAGCTGTGACAAGAAGCCTCCCTCTTGAAACCAGCCGGTCAGAATTGCAGCCACACTTGCCGTAGTTAGTAAGACCTTGTGAAGAGATCTTGATAAAATGCTGCATGTACAAGATGGTGGCTCACACGTTCATCTACAAGATGGTGGCTCACACGTTCATCTACAAGATGGTGGCTCACATGTTCATGTACAAGATGGTGGCTCACACGTTCATGTACAAGATGGTGGCTCACACGTAGATCTACAAGATGGTGGCTCACACGTTCATGTACAAGATGGTGGCTCACACGTACATGTCCAAGATGGTGGCTCACACGTACATGTCCAAGATGGTGGCTCACATGTTCATGTCCAAGATGGTGGCTCACACGTTCATGTACAAGATGGTGGCTCACACGTTCATGTACAAGATGGTGGCTCACACGTTCATGTCCAAGATGGTGGCTCACACGTTCATGTCCAAGATGGTGGCTCACACGTACATGTCCAATATGGTGGCTCACATGTACATCTTCTCTTTTCTACCTAAAGTTCAAGCTACAATATGTTTCTGACAACATTGGTACGGTTGCTACGCTATGGCTGGATCTTGAGTCATTTGATCTGCACCGTCTAGTCTGAAAATGAGATATGAATTGCGTCAGAAGATTTATTTATTTTATTTTATTTATTTATAGTTTATTTATACAGGAAAGGGTAAAAACAAGACATTTCACAATGTACATTTAAACTGTCCTGACTCAGTTACAAACAGGTTTTCAGCAGGTTCCTGTTCTGCAGCACATGGAAACAAAATACAAAACAAAATAGGCAGTTGCACTACATACAATCATAATAATCGTTGTGGACAGCAAGGACAAACATGCAGTCATAGCAGTCGATACAAAACAACAGTATCAACCAGATTAAGACCTATAGGGAAGAGTCGGATCAGTGAGTGCAGATGTTTTCTAGCATCAGATGTTGTTTGTAGGCCTGTTTTGAAGTGTGAGATGGAGGTCATTGCTCTGATGTGGAACGGGATCTCGTTCCAAATGTCGGTGTTTGTGTGGAAGAATGATCTTAGTCCATCATTATTTTTGTAAGCCGGTACGCCTGAATTCTTTCCCCAATACATTTCCAGTTCCGCGTTCGCCTTCTGCGCTCTGATTGGCCCACTGACGTTTCTGGTCGCGCCAATCGTGTGGCGGCAAGTTCTATCGCCGGTTAAGCTTAGGCGACTCTTTCGAAGTTGGTTAAGGTTAGAGTTTGTCTTAGAGCAGGGCGATAGAACGCCAGCACTGATTCCAAACTCTAACCATAACCAACTTCGAAAGAGTTGCCTATAAGCTTAACCAGTGATAAACTAGTAGTGTGGCAGTGAAAGGGTTAACCCGCTGCTGTGTGGCAGTGAAAGGGTTAACCCGCTGTAGTGTGGTAGTGAAAGGGTTAACCCGCTGTAGTGTGGCAGTGAAAGGGTTAACCCGCTGCAGTGTGGCAGTGAAAGGGTTAACCCGCTGTTGCATGGCAGTGAAAGGGTTAACCCGCTGTTGCGTGGCAGTGAAAGGGTTAACGCGCTGTAGTGTGCTCTTTCTCGATTCTATGGGTGGTGGTGCATGGCCGTTCTTAGTTGGTGGAGCGATTTGTCTGGTTAATTCCGATAACGAACGAGACTCCGGCATGCTAACTAGTTAGGCGGCCCCGAGAGGCCGGCTGGCCGAGGTGTCAACGACGAAGGTGTCAATCGGTGGCAGCGTTTAACATTCCTCCGCTGGGGCTGGGGCTCCTCTATGCGCCCCCGTCGGGGAAGGCGTGCTTGTAGATGCAGTTGGAGCCGAACCGGCAGGTCCCGCGACCCTCGTCGAAATATTGACACGGTTTTTTCCCCATGCCGTCTTTGTATTTCTGAATTAGCTTCTGCTTGTCCTCCTTGTCTTCCACCCAGTAGTCGCTCGGTATCACAAAGTTGGACGGGATTTGACACCCTGGGCAAGACTTGATGATCCTGCTCTCGAACTGCATGGCGCTTCTCCACTTGCGGATGCACTTCAGGCAGTAGCAGTGGCTGCAGTTGGACAGGATGCCGAAGCGGCGCTGGTCGCGGTAGGTCTTCTCCAACACCACCTCCATGCACACGCCACACTTCATGTCCTTGCTGCGGGCAGCTTTGTTCTTAATATGTAGAACTGTAGGGTGGGTAAGCTGGCAGACTTGGCAGCTCATCTTTTCTTGGCAGGCCTTGCTCATGTGACCCTGTTTCAGACAGCTGAAACATAGGCCTTTACTCTTGAGAAAATCTATCTTCGCCTTGTAATGAGACTTCTTCATCTTCTTGCATTTCTCCATGGCATGCTGTCCTCCTTGGCAGAAGAGGCAAGGGTTGGAGAAGGCACAGAGTGTATCCCCCTTGGTCCTTGCTACCTCACAGCATCCAGTGAGATAGAGGAGCCAGGAGCCAAAGGAGCGGAGCCAGTCCAGCGCCTTGTCTATATACGCCATTGAGATGATGTATCCATTTCCAAAATGCTCTTTCAAGAGCCTCCTTGTCTCGGGATAGCCTCGTTCTGATTCCATGTGAAGACAACTTCTTATCAGCTCTCTTGGCTGCCCCTCCGTGTACTGTCTGCTAGTAGTACGTTGGTTGATAAAGAAACTATGACATCTCCCCAAACGTGCCGGACTGTTTTATGTTCTAGAAAGTCTATTATGACATCACCACAAACGTTCTAGAAGGGTCTACTGTATGTTCTAGAATTTGGCTCTTACATGTTGACCACTTCTACTTTACTGGTATAACAGTAGACTACTTCTACTTTTACTGGTAAAACTGGTATACTGTACTGATATAACAGTAGATTTAACACCTCTACTTTACTGATATAACAGTATAGAGCAGTGGCGTCTTTTCACTAAAAGGCAAGGTATGGCGCTAAGGGGGGGGGGGGGGTGAAGGGTGGGTTTCCCCCCCTTGGTGGATTTTCTTTTGTCAAATCAGTTGTGCAATAGTCACTTTTGGTGAGTTGTTTCTATACAATTCAGTTATATGACATTTAGGTATGACACAGGACTACACAAGCATTTTTAGTATAGAAATGTGTCAACAGACTAAAGCAGGGAACCACAATATTTTGCATACGAATTATGCAGAATGTAATATCATAACTGTCTATTACTTTTTTAGTATTTTGACTGCCTTCTTAAGACAGCGGGAGTTGTATAGTTCTTCCAGTGAGGGGGAGAGGGCCAAAGTATCCTAACACAATATTCTTCTTATAGTTTTGATGGTAAGTACAAACTTACAATGTGATATTATCTTGTAATAGAATTACCATGGTGCCGTTTCATTCAAAACACATCTATTTGTATTAATTTCTTACAATATGTACTGTATATATATATATTTGGTATATATACTTTGGTTTGGCAGTGACTGAAAAGGTACTACAGGCTGAAGCATAATGCGCGTGTATACATGCCTGTCCCATATTCTTAACAAAATGTAAGACTCGAAAACAGTATTCTAAAAATTAAATGACAAAAAGAGTATTCACATTTGTAATTTTTTTAAGACATGTCTATCAGCATTGTTCCACAAGTTAACCCCAACAATAGAAATGCATCTCCTTTCAATGACTTTCTTAGCTTTTTTTTACAACAGTACATTTACAAATGTCTCTCAAATCATATTTTCTAGGGCTGACCCCTCAGCCAGCCGCTTCTTTTCACCTGACAGCGAGGACTCTCACCCGGGGGAGCGTAACGCGTGGGAGGATCACACTACCTCTCCCAGATCCCTTCCCTGCTGAACAGGCGCCCCAACCGACCAGTAGGAGTCGCTGTTTACAATGACCAGGACACACACACCCCGCCGGCTTCCCACCCGCTAACACTGCCAGTTGTGTTAATAGGGACGACTGACCAAGCTGGAGGCACCGCTGACAGCTGGATTCGAACCCAGTAAACATACGATACCAGACTAGAACGATACCAGGCTATAACGATACCAGACTACAACGATACCAGACTACAGCGATACTAGACTACAACGATACCAGACTATAACGATACCAGACTATAACCATACCAGACTATAACGATACCAGACTATAACGATACCAAACTATAACCATACCAGGCTATAACGATACCAGACTACAGCGATACTAGACTACAGCGATACTAGACTACAACGATACCAGACTATAACGATACCAGACTATAACGATACCAGACTATAACGATACCAGACTATAACGATACCAGACTATAACGATACCAGGCTATAACCATACCAGACTACAACGATACCAGACTACAGCGATACTAGACTACAACGATACCAGACTATAACGATACCAGACTATAACCATACCAGGCTATAACGATACCAGACTACAACGATACCAGACTACAGCGATACTAGACTACAGCGATACTAGACTACAGCGATACTAGACTACAACGATACCAGACTATAACGATACCAGACTATAACCATACCAGGCTATAACGATACCAGACTACAACGATACCAGACTACAGCGATACTAGACTACAGCGATACTAGACTACAACGATACCAGACTATAACGATACCAGACTATAACGATACCAGACTATAACCATACCAGACTATAACCATACCAGACTACAACGATACCAGACTACAACGATGCTATACTACTATGATACCAGAATACTATGATACCAGGGTACTATGATACCAAGCTATTATGATACCAAGCTACTATGATACCAGGCTAATATGATACCAGAATACTATGATACCAGAATACTATGATACCAGAATACTATGATACCAGAATACTATGATACCAGGCTACTATGATACCAGGCTACTATGATACCAAGCTACTATGATACCAGGCTAATATGAAACCAGGCTAATATGATACCAGGCTAATATGATACCAGGCTAATATGATACCAGGCTAATATGATACCAGAGTGAAAAACAAAGTGACTTGATGCTCTGCTTTGTTGACAGAAAGATATTAGAGGTCTCCAGTAGGCTACAGGAGAAAATAGATTAGACTTGAATCTAAATCATTTGATCTAAATAATTTTTATCCAAGGACCCCTGTACGAATGGGTACGTGTTTTGAATGAGGGGTTGTCTCAACACTCGGAACATGTTAAATTATGTACATTGTGCCTTTTCTGCAGTTCAGCTGTGACAAGAAGCCTCCCTCTTGAAACCAGCCGGTCAGAATTGCAGCCACACTTGCCGTAGTTAGTAAGACCTTGTGAAGAGATCTTGATAAAATGCTGCATGTACAAGATGGTGGCTCACACGTTCATCTACAAGATGGTGGCTCACACGTTCATCTACAAGATGGTGGCTCACATGTTCATGTACAAGATGGTGGCTCACACGTTCATGTACAAGATGGTGGCTCACACGTAGATCTACAAGATGGTGGCTCACACGTTCATGTACAAGATGGTGGCTCACACGTACATGTCCAAGATGGTGGCTCACACGTACATGTCCAAGATGGTGGCTCACATGTTCATGTCCAAGATGGTGGCTCACACGTTCATGTACAAGATGGTGGCTCACACGTTCATGTACAAGATGGTGGCTCACACGTTCATGTCCAAGATGGTGGCTCACACGTTCATGTCCAAGATGGTGGCTCACACGTACATGTCCAATATGGTGGCTCACATGTACATCTTCTCTTTTCTACCTAAAGTTCAAGCTACAATATGTTTCTGACAACATTGGTACGGTTGCTACGCTATGGCTGGATCTTGAGTCATTTGATCTGCACCGTCTAGTCTGAAAATGAGATATGAATTGCGTCAGAAGATTTATTTATTTTATTTTATTTATTTATAGTTTATTTATACAGGAAAGGGTAAAAACAAGACATTTCACAATGTACATTTAAACTGTCCTGACTCAGTTACAAACAGGTTTTCAGCAGGTTCCTGTTCTGCAGCACATGGAAACAAAATACAAAACAAAATAGGCAGTTGCACTACATACAATCATAATAATCGTTGTGGACAGCAAGGACAAACATGCAGTCATAGCAGTCGATACAAAACAACAGTATCAACCAGATTAAGACCTATAGGGAAGAGTCGGATCAGTGAGTGCAGATGTTTTCTAGCATCAGATGTTGTTTGTAGGCCTGTTTTGAAGTGTGAGATGGAGGTCATTGCTCTGATGTGGAACGGGATCTCGTTCCAAATGTCGGTGTTTGTGTGGAAGAATGATCTTAGTCCATCATTATTTTTGTAAGCCGGTACGCCTGAATTCTTTCCCCAATACATTTCCAGTTCCGCGTTCGCCTTCTGCGCTCTGATTGGCCCACTGACGTTTCTGGTCGCGCCAATCGTGTGGCGGCAAGTTCTATCGCCGGTTAAGCTTAGGCGACTCTTTCGAAGTTGGTTAAGGTTAGAGTTTGTCTTAGAGCAGGGCGATAGAACGCCAGCACTGATTCCAAACTCTAACCGTAACCAACTTCGAAAGAGTTGCCTATAAGCTTAACCAGTGATAAACTAGTAGTGTGGCAGTGAAAGGGTTAACCCGCTGCTGTGTGGCAGTGAAAGGGTTAACCCGCTGTAGTGTGGTAGTGAAAGGGTTAACCCGCTGTAGTGTGGCAGTGAAAGGGTTAACCCGCTGCAGTGTGGCAGTGAAAGGGTTAACCCGCTGTTGCATGGCAGTGAAAGGGTTAACCCGCTGTTGCGTGGCAGTGAAAGGGTTAACGCGCTGTAGTGTGCTCTTTCTCGATTCTATGGGTGGTGGTGCATGGCCGTTCTTAGTTGGTGGAGCGATTTGTCTGGTTAATTCCGATAACGAACGAGACTCCGGCATGCTAACTAGTTAGGCGGCCCCGAGAGGCCGGCTGGCCGAGGTGTCAACGACGAAGGTGTCAATCGGTGGCAGCGTTTAACATTCCTCCGCTGGGGCTGGGGCTCCTCTATGCGCCCCCGTCGGGGAAGGCGTGCTTGTAGATGCAGTTGGAGCCGAACCGGCAGGTCCCGCGACCCTCGTCGAAATATTGACACGGTTTTTTCCCCATGCCGTCTTTGTATTTCTGAATTAGCTTCTGCTTGTCCTCCTTGTCTTCCACCCAGTAGTCGCTCGGTATCACAAAGTTGGACGGGATTTGACACCCTGGGCAAGACTTGATGATCCTGCTCTCGAACTGCATGGCGCTTCTCCACTTGCGGATGCACTTCAGGCAGTAGCAGTGGCTGCAGTTGGACAGGATGCCGAAGCGGCGCTGGTCGCGGTAGGTCTTCTCCAACACCACCTCCATGCACACGCCACACTTCATGTCCTCGCTGCGGGCAGCTTTGTTCTTAATATGTAGAACTGTAGGGTGGGTAAGCTGGCAGACTTGGCAGCTCATCTTTTCTTGGCAGGCCTTGCTCATGTGACCCTGTTTCAGACAGCTGAAACATAGGCCTTTACTCTTGAGAAAATCTATCTTCGCCTTGTAATGAGACTTCTTCATCTTCTTGCATTTCTCCATGGCATGCTGTCCTCCTTGGCAGAAGAGGCAAGGGTTGGAGAAGGCACAGAGTGTATCCCCCTTGGTCCTTGCTACCTCACAGCATCCAGTGAGATAGAGGAGCCAGGAGCCAAAGGAGCGGAGCCAGTCCAGCGCCTTGTCTATATACGCCATTGAGATGATGTATCCATTTCCAAAATGCTCTTTCAAGAGCCTCCTTGTCTCGGGATAGCCTCGTTCTGATTCCATGTGAAGACAACTTCTTATCAGCTCTCTTGGCTGCCCCTCCGTGTACTGTCTGCTAGTAGTACGTTGGTTGATAAAGAAACTATGACATCTCCCCAAACGTGCCGGACTGTTTTATGTTCTAGAAAGTCTATTATGACATCACCACAAACGTTCTAGAAGGGTCTACTGTATGTTCTAGAATTTGGCTCTTACATGTTGACCACTTCTACTTTACTGGTATAACAGTAGACTACTTCTACTTTTACTGGTAAAACTGGTATACTGTACTGATATAACAGTAGATTTAACACCTCTACTTTACTGATATAACAGTATAGAGCAGTGGCGTCTTTTCACTAAAAGGCAAGGTATGGCGCTAAGGGGGGGGGGGGGGGGTGAAGGGTGGGTTTCCCCCCCTTGGTGGATTTTCTTTTGTCAAATCAGTTGTGCAATAGTCACTTTTGGTGAGTTGTTTCTATACAATTCAGTTATATGACATTTAGGTATGACACAGGACTACACAAGCATTTTTAGTATAGAAATGTGTCAACAGACTAAAGCAGGGAACCACAATATTTTGCATACGAATTATGCAGAATGTAATATCATAACTGTCTATTACTTTTTTAGTATTTTGACTGCCTTCTTAAGACAGCGGGAGTTGTATAGTTCTTCCAGTGAGGGGGAGAGGGCCAAAGTATCCTAACACAATATTCTTCTTATAGTTTTGATGGTAAGTACAAACTTACAATGTGATATTATCTTGTAATAGAATTACCATGGTGCCGTTTCATTCAAAACACATCTATTTGTATTAATTTCTTACAATATGTACTGTATATATATATATTTGGTATATATACTTTGGTTTGGCAGTGACTGAAAAGGTACTACAGGCTGAAGCATAATGCGCGTGTATACATGCCTGTCCCATATTCTTAACAAAATGTAAGACTCGAAAACAGTATTCTAAAAATTAAATGACAAAAAGAGTATTCACATTTGTAATTTTTTTAAGACATGTATATCAGCATTGTTCCACAAGTTAACCCCAACAATAGAAATGCATCTCCTTTCAATGACTTTCTTAGCTTTTTTTTTTACAACAGTACATTTACAAATGTCTCTCAAATCATATTTTCTAGGGCTGACCCCTCAGCCAGCCGCTTCTTTTCACCTGACAGCGAGGACTCTCACCCGGGGGAGCGTAACGCGTGGGAGGATCACACTACCTCTCCCAGATCCCTTCCCTGCTGAACAGGCGCCCCAACCGACCAGTAGGAGTCGCTGTTTACAATGACCAGGACACACACACCCCGCCGGCTTCCCACCCGCTAACACTGCCAGTTGTGTTAATAGGGACGACTGACCAAGCTGGAGGCACCGCTGACAGCTGGATTCGAACCCAGTAAACATACGATACCAGACTAGAACGATACCAGGCTATAACGATACCAGACTACAACGATACCAGACTACAGCGATACTAGACTACAACGATACCAGACTATAACGATACCAGACTATAACCATACCAGACTATAACGATACCAGACTATAACGATACCAAACTATAACCATACCAGGCTATAACGATACCAGACTTAAAAACGATACCAGACTACAGCGATACTAGACTACAGCGATACTAGACTACAACGATACCAGACTACAGCGATACTAGACTACAACGATACCAGACTATAACGATACCAGACTATAACGATACCAGACTATAACGATACCAGGCTATAACCATACCAGGCTATAACGATACCAGACTACAACGATACCAGACTACAGCGATACTAGACTACAGCGATACTAGACTACAACGATACCAGACTATAACGATACCAGACTATAACGATACCAGACTATAACCATACCAGACTATAACCATACCAGACTACAACGATACCAGACTACAACGATGCCAGACTACAACGATGCTATACTACTATGATACCAGAATACTATGATACCAGGGTACTATGATACCAAGCTATTATGATACCAAGCTACTATGATACCAGGCTAATATGATACCAGAATACTATGATACCAGAATACTATGATACCAGAATACTATGATACCAGAATACTATGATACCAGGCTACTATGATACCAGGCTACTATGATACCAAGCTACTATGATACCAGGCTAATATGATACCAGGCTAATATGAAACCAGGCTAATATGATACCAGGCTAATATGATACCAGGCTAATATGATACCAGGCTACTATGATACCAAGCTACTATGATACCAGGCTAATATGATACCAGGCTAATATGAAACCAGGCTAATATGATACCAGGCTAATATGATACCAGGCTAATATGATACCAGGCTAATATGATACCAGAGTGAAAAACAAAGTGACTTGATGCTCTGCTTTGTTGACAGAAAGATATTAGAGGTCTCCAGTAGGCTACAGGAGAAAATAGATTAGACTTGAATCTAAATCATTTGATCTAAATAATTTTTATCCAAGGACCCCTGTACGAATGGGTACGTGTTTTGAATGAGGGGTTGTCTCAACACTCGGAACATGTTAAATTATGTACATTCTGCCTTTTCTGCAGTTCAGCTGTGACAAGAAGCCTCCCTCTTGAAACCAGCCGGTCAGAATTGCAGCCACACTTGCCGTAGTTAGTAAGACCTTGTGAAGAGATCTTGATAAAATGCTGCATGTACAAGATGGTGGCTCACACGTTCATCTACAAGATGGTGGCTCACACGTTCATCTACAAGATGGTGGCTCACATGTTCATGTACAAGATGGTGGCTCACACGTTCATGTACAAGATGGTGGCTCACACGTAGATCTACAAGATGGTGGCTCACACGTTCATGTACAAGATGGTGGCTCACACGTACATGTCCAAGATGGTGGCTCACACGTACATGTCCAAGATGGTGGCTCACATGTTCATGTACAAGATGGTGGCTCACACGTTCATGTACAAGATGGTGGCTCACACGTTCATGTACAAGATGGTGGCTCACACGTTCATGTCCAAGATGGTGGCTCACACGTTCATGTCCAAGATGGTGGCTCACACGTACATGTCCAATATGGTGGCTCACACGTTCATGTACAAGATGGTGGCTCACACGTTCATGTACAAGATGGTGGCTCACACGTTCATGTCCAAGATGGTGGCTCACACGTTCATGTCCAAGATGGTGGCTCACACGTACATGTCCAATATGGTGGCTCACATGTACATCTTCTCTTTTCTACCTAAAGTTCAAGCTACAATATGTTTCTGACAACATTGGTACGGTTGCTACGCTATGGCTGGATCTTGAGTCATTTGATCTGCACCGTCTAGTCTGAAAATGAGATATGAATTGCGTCAGAAGATTTATTTATTTTATTTTATTTATTTATAGTTTATTTATACAGGAAAGGGTAAAAACAAGACATTTCACAATGTACATTTAAACTGTCCTGACTCAGTTACAAACAGGTTTTCAGCAGGTTCCTGTTCTGCAGCACATGGAAACAAAATACAAAACAAAATAGGCAGTTGCACTACATACAATCATAATAATCGTTGTGGACAGCAAGGACAAACATGCAGTCATAGCAGTCGATACAAAACAACAGTATCAACCAGATTAAGACCTATAGGGAAGAGTCGGATCAGTGAGTGCAGATGTTTTCTAGCATCAGATGTTGTTTGTAGGCCTGTTTTGAAGTGTGAGATGGAGGTCATTGCTCTGATGTGGAACGGGATCTCGTTCCAAATGTCGGTGTTTGTGTGGAAGAATGATCTTAGTCCATCATTATTTTTGTAAGCCGGTACGCCTGAATTCTTTCCCCAATACATTTCCAGTTCCGCGTTCGCCTTCTGCGCTCTGATTGGCCCACTGACGTTTCTGGTCGCGCCAATCGTGTGGCGGCAAGTTCTATCGCCGGTTAAGCTTAGGCGACTCTTTCGAAGTTGGTTAAGGTTAGAGTTTGTCTTAGAGCAGGGCGATAGAACGCCAGCACTGATTCCAAACTCTAACCGTAACCAACTTCGAAAGAGTTGCCTATAAGCTTAACCAGTGATAAACTAGTAGTGTGGCAGTGAAAGGGTTAACCCGCTGCTGTGTGGCAGTGAAAGGGTTAACCCGCTGTAGTGTGGTAGTGAAAGGGTTAACCCGCTGTAGTGTGGCAGTGAAAGGGTTAACCCGCTGCAGTGTGGCAGTGAAAGGGTTAACCCGCTGTTGCATGGCAGTGAAAGGGTTAACCCGCTGTTGCGTGGCAGTGAAAGGGTTAACGCGCTGTAGTGTGCTCTTTCTCGATTCTATGGGTGGTGGTGCATGGCCGTTCTTAGTTGGTGGAGCGATTTGTCTGGTTAATTCCGATAACGAATGAGACTCCGGCATGCTAACTAGTTAGGCGGCCCCGAGAGGCCGGCTGGCCGAGGTGTCAACGACGAAGGTGTCAATCGGTGGCAGCGTTTAACATTCCTCCGCTGGGGCTGGGGCTCCTCTATGCGCCCCCGTCGGGGAAGGCGTGCTTGTAGATGCAGTTGGAGCCGAACCGGCAGGTCCCGCGACCCTCGTCGAAATATTGACACGGTTTTTTCCCCATGCCGTCTTTGTATTTCTGAATTAGCTTCTGCTTGTCCTCCTTGTCTTCCACCCAGTAGTCGCTCGGTATCACAAAGTTGGACGGGATTTGACACCCTGGGCAAGACTTGATGATCCTGCTCTCGAACTGCATGGCGCTTCTCCACTTGCGGATGCACTTCAGGCAGTAGCAGTGGCTGCAGTTGGACAGGATGCCGAAGCGGCGCTGGTCGCGGTAGGTCTTCTCCAACACCACCTCCATGCACACGCCACACTTCATGTCCTTGCTGCGGGCAGCTTTGTTCTTAATATGTAGAACTGTAGGGTGGGTAAGCTGGCAGACTTGGCAGCTCATCTTTTCTTGGCAGGCCTTGCTCATGTGACCCTGTTTCAGACAGCTGAAACATAGGCCTTTACTCTTGAGAAAATCTATCTTCGCCTTGTAATGAGACTTCTTCATCTTCTTGCATTTCTCCATGGCATGCTGTCCTCCTTGGCAGAAGAGGCAAGGGTTGGAGAAGGCACAGAGTGTATCCCCCTTGGTCCTTGCTACCTCACAGCATCCAGTGAGATAGAGGAGCCAGGAGCCAAAGGAGCGGAGCCAGTCCAGCGCCTTGTCTATATACGCCATTGAGATGATGTATCCATTTCCAAAATGCTCTTTCAAGAGCCTCCTTGTCTCGGGATAGCCTCGTTCTGATTCCATGTGAAGACAACTTCTTATCAGCTCTCTTGGCTGCCCCTCCGTGTACTGTCTGCTAGTAGTACATTGGTTGATAAAGAAACTATGACATCTCCCCAAACGTGCCGGACTGTTTTATGTTCTAGAAAGTCTATTATGACATCACCACAAACGTTCTAGAAGGGTCTACTGTATGTTCTAGAATTTGGCTCTTACATGTTGACCACTTCTACTTTACTGGTATAACAGTAGACTACTTCTACTTTTACTGGTAAAACTGGTATACTGTACTGATATAACAGTAGATTTAACACCTCTACTTTACTGATATAACAGTATAGAGCAGTGGCGTCTTTTCACTAAAAGGCAAGGTATGGCGCTAAGGGGGGGGGGGGGGGGGGGGGGGTGAAGGGTGGGTTTCCCCCCCTTGGTGGATTTTCTTTTGTCAAATCAGTTGTGCAATAGTCACTTTTGGTGAGTTGTTTCTATACAATTCAGTTATATGACATTTAGGTATGACACAGGACTACACAAGCATTTTTAGTATAGAAATGTGTCAACAGACTAAAGCAGGGAACCACAATATTTTGCATACGAATTATGCAGAATGTAATATCATAACGGTCTATTACTTTTTTAGTATTTTGACTGCCTTCTTAAGACAGCGGGAGTTGTATAGTTCTTCCAGTGAGGGGGAGAGGGCCAAAGTATCCTAACACAATATTCTTCTTATAGTTTTGATGGTAAGTACAAACTTACAATGTGATATTATCTTGTAATAGAATTACCATGGTGCCGTTTCATTCAAAACACATCTATTTGTATTAATTTCTTACAATATGTACTGTATATATATATATTTGGTATATATACTTTGGTTTGGCAGTGACTGAAAAGGTACTACAGGCTGAAGCATAATGCGCGTGTATACATGCCTGTCCCATATTCTTAACAAAATGTAAGACTCGAAAACAGTATTCTAAAAATTAAATGACAAAAAGAGTATTCACATTTGTAATTTTTTTAAGACATGTATATCAGCATTGTTCCACAAGTTAACCCCAACAATAGAAATGCATCTCCTTTCAATGACTTTCTTAGCTTTTTTTTACAACAGTACATTTACAAATGTCTCTCAAATCATATTTTCTAGGGCTGACCCCTCAGCCAGCCGCTTCTTTTCACCTGACAGCGAGGACTCTCACCCGGGGGAGCGTAACGCGTGGGAGGATCACACTACCTCTCCCAGATCCCTTCCCTGCTGAACAGGCGCCCCAACCGACCAGTAGGAGTCGCTGTTTACAATGACCAGGACACACACACCCCGCCGGCTTCCCACCCGCTAACACTGCCAGTTGTGTTAATAGGGACGACTGACCAAGCTGGAGGCACCGCTGACAGCTGGATTCGAACCCAGTAAACATACGATACCAGACTAGAACGATACCAGGCTATAACGATACCAGACTACAACGATACCAGACTACAGCGATACTAGACTACAACGATACCAGACTATAACGATACCAGACTATAACCATACCAGACTATAACGATACCAGACTATAACGATACCAAACTATAACCATACCAGGCTATAACGATACCAGACTACAACGATACCAGACTACAGCGATACTAGACTACAGCGATACTAGACTACAACGATACCAGACTACAGCGATACTAGACTACAACGATACCAGACTATAACGATACCAGACTATAACGATACCAGACTATAACGATACCAGGCTATAACCATACCAGACTACAACGATACCAGACTACAGCGATACTAGACTACAACGATACTAGACTACAACGATACCAGACTATAACGATACCAGACTATAACCATACCAGACTATAACCATACCAGACTACAACGATACCAGACTACAACGATGCTATACTACTATGATACCAGAATACTATGATACCAGGGTACTATGATACCAAGCTATTATGATACCAAGCTACTATGATACCAGGCTAATATGATACCAGAATACTATGATACCAGAATACTATGATACCAGAATACTATGATACCAGGCTACTATGATACCAGGCTACTATGATACCAAGCTACTATGATACCAGGCTAATATGATACCAGGCTAATATGAAACCAGGCTAATATGATACCAGGCTAATATGATACCAGGCTAATATGATACCAGGCTACTATGATACCAAGCTACTATGATACCAGGCTAATATGATACCAGGCTAATATGAAACCAGGCTAATATGATACCAGGCTAATATGATACCAGGCTAATATGATACCAGGCTAATATGATACCAGAGTGAAAAACAAAGTGACTTGATGCTCTGCTTTGTTGACAGAAAGATATTAGAGGTCTCCAGTAGGCTACAGGAGAAAATAGATTAGACTTGAATCTAAATCATTTGATCTAAATAATTTTTATCCAAGGACCCCTGTACGAATGGGTACGTGTTTTGAATGAGGGGTCGTCTCAACACTCGGAACATGTTAAATTATGTACATTGTGCCTTTTCTGCAGTTCAGCTGTGACAAGAAGCCTCCCTCTTGAAACCAGCCGGTCAGAATTGCAGCCACACTTGCCGTAGTTAGTAAGACCTTGTGAAGAGATCTTGATAAAATGCTGCATGTACAAGATGGTGGCTCACACGTTCATCTACAAGATGGTGGCTCACACGTTCATCTACAAGATGGTGGCTCACATGTTCATGTACAAGATGGTGGCTCACACGTTCATGTACAAGATGGTGGCTCACACGTAGATCTACAAGATGGTGGCTCACACGTTCATGTACAAGATGGTGGCTCACACGTACATGTCCAAGATGGTGGCTCACACGTACATGTCCAAGATGGTGGCTCACATGTTCATGTCCAAGATGGTGGCTCACACGTTCATGTACAAGATGGTGGCTCACACGTTCATGTACAAGATGGTGGCTCACACGTTCATGTCCAAGATGGTGGCTCACACGTTCATGTCCAAGATGGTGGCTCACACGTACATGTCCAATATGGTGGCTCACATGTACATCTTCTCTTTTCTACCTAAAGTTCAAGCTACAATATGTTTCTGACAACATTGGTACGGTTGCTACGCTATGGCTGGATCTTGAGTCATTTGATCTGCACCGTCTAGTCTGAAAATGAGATATGAATTGCGTCAGAAGATTTATTTATTTTATTTTATTTATTTATAGTTTATTTATACAGGAAAGGGTAAAAACAAGACATTTCACAATGTACATTTAAACTGTCCTGACTCAGTTACAAACAGGTTTTCAGCAGGTTCCTGTTCTGCAGCACATGGAAACAAAATACAAAACAAAATAGGCAGTTGCACTACATACAATCATTTTTTTTTTGATCCACTTTTTCTCCCATTTTTCCATATTTTTCTCCCATCCCAATTTCGTATCATCCAATTCAACCCTCCCCTGTCACGAACGCTGTTTCTTGCCTCCCACAAGCCGGCTGCAATGTGGACTAAGTCATACATAGCACAAGTCCCCTCCGGTACTTGAGGTAACAGCAGTCGCATCTTTTCACCTGCGCAGCTCGATCTCTCAGTGTCTAGGAGTAACGCGTGGGAGGCTCACGCTGCCCCAGACACTTCCTGATTCTACTGCGCAGGCGCACCAACCGACTTGTAGGAGTCGCTTGTTCACAACGTTCGATCCCCACCCTTCAGTTTTCCCTCCCCGTAATACGGCCAATGTGTATTACTGCGGACGACCAGCCAAACTGAAAAACAATGTGGAGAGCTGGATTCGAACACGCGAATCCTAGCGTCTCCACACTGGTAGCGAGTGCCTTGTCCACTACACCACCTAGCCGCCGCACTACATACAATCATAATAATCGTTGTGGACAGCAAGGACAAACATGCAGTCATAGCAGTCGATACAAAACAACAGTATCAACCAGATTAAGACCTATAGGGAAGAGTCGGATCAGTGAGTGCAGATGTTTTCTAGCATCAGATGTTGTTTGTAGGCCTGTTTTGAAGTGTGAGATGGAGGTCATTGCTCTGATGTGGAACGGGATCTCGTTCCAAATGTCGGTGTTTGTGTGGAAGAATGATCTTAGTCCATCATTATTTTTGTAAGCCGGTACGCCTGAATTCTTTCCCCAATACATTTCCAGTTCCGCGTTCGCCTTCTGCGCTCTGATTGGCCCACTGACGTTTCTGGTCGCGCCAATCGTGTGGCGGCAAGTTCTATCGCCGGTTAAGCTTAGGCGACTCTTTCGAAGTTGGTTAAGGTTAGAGTTTGTCTTAGAGCAGGGCGATAGAACGCCAGCACTGATTCCAAACTCTAACCGTAACCAACTTCGAAAGAGTTGCCTATAAGCTTAACCAGTGATAAACTAGTAGTGTGGCAGTGAAAGGGTTAACCCGCTGCTGTGTGGCAGTGAAAGGGTTAACCCGCTGTAGTGTGGTAGTGAAAGGGTTAACCCGCTGTAGTGTGGCAGTGAAAGGGTTAACCCGCTGCAGTGTGGCAGTGAAAGGGTTAACCCGCTGTTGCATGGCAGTGAAAGGGTTAACCCGCTGTTGCGTGGCAGTGAAAGGGTTAACGCGCTGTAGTGTGCTCTTTCTCGATTCTATGGGTGGTGGTGCATGGCCGTTCTTAGTTGGTGGAGCGATTTGTCTGGTTAATTCCGATAACGAACGAGACTCCGGCATGCTAACTAGTTAGGCGGCCCCGAGAGGCCGGCTGGCCGAGGTGTCAACGACGAAGGTGTCAATCGGTGGCAGCGTTTAACATTCCTCCGCTGGGGCTGGGGCTCCTCTATGCGCCCCCGTCGGGGAAGGCGTGCTTGTAGATGCAGTTGGAGCCGAACCGGCAGGTCCCGCGACCCTCGTCGAAATATTGACACGGTTTTTTCCCCATGCCGTCTTTGTATTTCTGAATTAGCTTCTGCTTGTCCTCCTTGTCTTCCACCCAGTAGTCGCTCGGTATCACAAAGTTGGACGGGATTTGACACCCTGGGCAAGACTTGATGATCCTGCTCTCGAACTGCATGGCGCTTCTCCACTTGCGGATGCACTTCAGGCAGTAGCAGTGGCTGCAGTTGGACAGGATGCCGAAGCGGCGCTGGTCGCGGTAGGTCTTCTCCAACACCACCTCCATGCACACGCCACACTTCATGTCCTTGCTGCGGGCAGCTTTGTTCTTAATATGTAGAACTGTAGGGTGGGTAAGCTGGCAGACTTGGCAGCTCATCTTTTCTTGGCAGGCCTTGCTCATGTGACCCTGTTTCAGACAGCTGAAACATAGGCCTTTACTCTTGAGAAAATCTATCTTCGCCTTGTAATGAGACTTCTTCATCTTCTTGCATTTCTCCATGGCATGCTGTCCTCCTTGGCAGAAGAGGCAAGGGTTGGAGAAGGCACAGAGTGTATCCCCCTTGGTCCTTGCTACCTCACAGCATCCAGTGAGATAGAGGAGCCAGGAGCCAAAGGAGCGGAGCCAGTCCAGCGCCTTGTCTATATACGCCATTGAGATGATGTATCCATTTCCAAAATGCTCTTTCAAGAGCCTCCTTGTCTCGGGATAGCCTCGTTCTGATTCCATGTGAAGACAACTTCTTATCAGCTCTCTTGGCTGCCCCTCCGTGTACTGTCTGCTAGTAGTACGTTGGTTGATAAAGAAACTATGACATCTCCCCAAACGTGCCGGACTGTTTTATGTTCTAGAAAGTCTATTATGACATCACCACAAACGTTCTAGAAGGGTCTACTGTATGTTCTAGAATTTGGCTCTTACATGTTGACCACTTCTACTTTACTGGTATAACAGTAGACTACTTCTACTTTTACTGGTAAAACTGGTATACTGTACTGATATAACAGTAGATTTAACACCTCTACTTTACTGATATAACAGTATAGAGCAGTGGCGTCTTTTCACTAAAAGGCAAGGTATGGCGCTAAGGGGGGGGGGGGGGGGTGAAGGGTGGGTTTCCCCCCCTTGGTGGATTTTCTTTTGTCAAATCAGTTGTGCAATAGTCACTTTTGGTGAGTTGTTTCTATACAATTCAGTTATATGACATTTAGGTATGACACAGGACTACACAAGCATTTTTAGTATAGAAATGTGTCAACAGACTAAAGCAGGGAACCACAATATTTTGCATACGAATTATGCAGAATGTAATATCATAACTGTCTATTACTTTTTTAGTATTTTGACTGCCTTCTTAAGACAGCAGGAGTTGTATAGTTCTTCCAGTGAGGGGGAGAGGGCCAAAGTATCCTAACACAATATTCTTCTTATAGTTTTGATGGTAAGTACAAACTTACAATGTGATATTATCTTGTAATAGAATTACCATGGTGCCGTTTCATTCAAAACACATCTATTTGTATTAATTTCTTACAATATGTACTGTATATATATATATTTGGTATATATACTTTGGTTTGGCAGTGACTGAAAAGGTACTACAGGCTGAAGCATAATGCGCGTGTATACATGCCTGTCCCATATTCTTAACAAAATGTAAGACTCGAAAACAGTATTCTAAAAATTAAATGACAAAAAGAGTATTCACATTTGTAATTTTTTTAAGACATGTATATCAGCATTGTTCCACAAGTTAACCCCAACAATAGAAATGCATCTCCTTTCAATGACTTTCTTAGCTTTTTTTTACAACA
>NW_028170367.1:0-32500 GCF_963971535.1 Notolepis coatsorum
ATTCAAAATGCTATCCACATTAGCTACATAGCTAACCAACTAAATACAATGGTATCCTGAGGTAACGTTAAATACAACGTTTGCTAGTCGAAATGACTGGACACACACAGGGACAAGTTAAACATCAATCAATTAATTTATTCCAACAGGTAGTTTGAGCTGCATGTGAGCCGAGGTCTTTCTCTTCCTCTCCATTGGAAACGAATGACGTTACGTTAGCTCGAAAAGCACAGAAACGGGCGACAGAAGTTAAGCTGCTAGCAACAGACACTATAACACTTCCGGTCGGGGGGATTTCAAAATAAAAGAGCGATGTCTAAAAGCACCGGAAATACGTTTATTTTGTACATTATCTAACGTTAACACGAACCTAAACTAACTTTAGTTAAACTAACTTTGCGCGTCGATGTTGCAGAAGCATAAAAGCAGAGTGTCTGCAACACCGTTGCTTTGTCGATGTTGTGTTGCAGTTGCTTTGAAGTTTCTGTAGCATGCAGAGGCCTTTAGGCCTTGTCCACGACGTACAGTATACAGATATTTTCTCTGCATTTTGGCCTCCCATCCATATGAAAAGGAGTATATGGATAGATATGGATATTTTGTTTTTTAAAGCAATCAGGTTCATGGAGAACTCCCCAGCAGCCTGTCATCAGGTAAATCAGGACCATGGAGAGCTCCCTGCAGCCTGTCATGAGGTCCATCAGGACCATGGAGAGCTCCCTGCAGCCTGTCATGAGGTCCATCAGGACCATGGAGAGCTCCCTGCAGCCTGCCATCAGGTCAATCAGGACCATGGAGAGCTCCCTGCAGCCTGTCATGAGGTCCATCAGGACCATGGAGAGCTCCCTGCAGCCTGTCATGAGGTCCATCAGGACCATGGAGAGCTCCCTGCAGCCTGCCATCGAGGTCAATCAGGGACCATGGAGAGCTCCCTGCAGCTTGTTATCAGGTGAGTTAATGTTAACGTGGGTTTGTGACTGAGAGATTGCATATAGTGTGGATAGGATTTATTTCTACAAATGGAGGGGAAATTATCTGTGTGCTGGTAGAACACAGCCTTAATGTGGTATTTTGGAGGATTTATTTTTTAAAACCGTATGAGACCTATTTGAGAATTGGAATGACCAGCATATAATTCCATCACAGCATTCTAAGCCCCTATACACTCTATTCTAAACCTTCAAAATCTGAATAGGCGTCTAACCAAAATACAGTGTTTATTACAGATGTATGACTAGAAAAACAAACAGTGTTGAACTGCATCTCAATGTAATCATCAGATTCCCATCTCTTTCAGATGGTGTCACCACTTCTATGTGGCATGCATCTACTGTTGACCTGCTATCTCCCCCTAAAGATCCCCTGCCCCCCCCCCCCCCCCCCAAACAATACAGAAATGGGTCTCTACAAGTTAATAGCATCACCATTTTAAACCCAGGTAGTGTCATTTTCTAACATATTCGTATACCAACATATTCTGTAACATGTCTCTTTTAAGAGTGTAGAGAAAAGAGAGCGTTAGATTATTACATTGTGGAGATGTTTATCATACAGTATGTGTATATCATATACGTTAGACTATAGAGTTGGCAACATGTACAGTAATCTCTGCCTCTTTTAGTGTAGATGTATGTGTATCTTCTTCTACCATTTTGGTAATTCTACCTCAGGGCGTTTCACCTGTAACATTCTGGGTTCCCTCTCCCGGGAACCCAGCTGTCAGTCTGGAATGTTTTCACCTGGTGGTTGGTATTTGCATTTTGGTTGTCACGCCTACATTCCTGTGTTGTCACTGATTGGTACTCTCCACTGTTGCTGTCACTGTGCTGTCAATTAGCTGTCACTGCTAATTGATTGGAATGTTTGGTTGGTGACTACTCATTCTTTCTCTGTTCCCTTGTTTTTTGTCGAGGCTTCCGAATACCGCGTGCGTGCGTGCGTGCGTGCGTGCGTGCGTGCGTGCGTGCGTGCGTGCGTGCGTGCGTGCGTGCGTGCGTGCGTGCGTGCGTGCGTGCGTGCGTGCGTGCGTGCGTGCGTGCGTGTGTGTGTGTGTGTGTGTGTGTGTGTGTGTGTGTGAGTGACAGGTCAGTATCAGGTATTAAGACTCTTGCTCTTCCTTTCCTAATGGCCAATCTTTCCCCTTGGCTTCCTGTGTGACACCAGCTTGACACTTGAGAGAATAGGGGAATAATTTTACTGCAGTGTATGGCTATTAAGCGCATTCAGATTTTCAGTTCATCCTTTTTTCTCACACGCCTGGAATACCATTAGAATTGCAGGTGAAACTCCTTATAAATAAGTCATAACTTAAACGTTAATTGCTGCATTCTCACACCGGGCCAAGTCAACCATGTAATGCTCAGTGAACACAGTGAAAATAAATTGGCATTTGGAACGAAATTGCCCTTCTTCTCTTTGGACAACGGCCAGCGCTGTAACCCTCCCATGCCCTGAAACAAACACGATCCGGTGTCTTTGAGCTTTCGTGCATACGGTCGTCTCTGGCTACAAATGTATCAGATGTAGAAACACGAATGGTGCCACTGGGTGTTTTTTTTATTTTGTATTATTATTAATTTCTTTAATACATTTATATAGCGCTTTTCTAGACACTCAAATCGCTCCCCAGAATATAGGGTGGACATTGCCTCCTTCACCACCACTGGTAGCACCCAACCTTGGGCTACATAGGCTCAATGGCTGCCATACACTGGCACCAGGCACACATCATACTATTACTACACAATGGCTGAACGGCTCAGGAGACAGGGATTGATATCAGATGTTGAGGAATCCCTCCTGGTTGCCCCAAACAATAGCTTAACCTCTTAACATTCCTGCAAATTTAGCATAAAACGCCTATAGAATGCATACCCAAAGTACTTTAAAATCCATTCTTGAACCATTCATAGTACATGCATAAGTCTGGTCTCTTTTTAAAGACTTTTTCGAAACTGACGCCCGTTGACTGTTTGGTCTCATAACCCGAGATTGGAAGCATGTAATAGGTCAAGCAGGGTGTCAATCAAACGGTGGCCATTTTAGCTTTGAATCGATGTGCTGCTTCAGATATACTAAAACATATCTGAGTCTACTGTACTGTGGACAGAATGAGCAGACTGAGTGCTGTGAGAACTAAATGGGAGCAATCTAGGAACGCACTTTGGCCTCCCAACCATATGAAAATGGCAGAGTTGGTGGGGATAGGGATAGATATGGATATTTTAGTATGGAAAATTTGTATTTTCTCTGCAATATGGACCATGGAGAGCTCCCGGCAGTCTGCCATCAGGTCAGTTCATGTGAGCATTTTTGCGTGACATTTATTTGGCGAGGTCGGGATTTATTTTTTAAACGGAGGGGTGAAATATCTTTCACGCTAATAATGTGGTATTTTGGAGGTGATTCGAAAATTCTGGGGAAATTGCTGAGACAACTTATGAGACATAATTGAGAATGTGACTAGACATCATATACTTCCATAAACAATGTTCTCTAAGACATTATACGCTCTAAACCTTCAAAATGTGAATGGGCGTCTAACAAAAATAGTGTTCATTACAGATTTATGATTAGAAGAATAACACAGCGCTGAGCTGCGTCTCAGATTAATCATCAGGTCCCTAGCTTTCAGATGATGTACACCACTTCTGTGTAGCATCTACTGTTGACCCCTAAAGATCCCCTGTCCCCCCCCCCCGCTAAAATAATACAGAAATGGGTCTCTAAAAGTTAATAGCAACACAATTTCACCTCACTGTCAATTTGCTCAGTCACTGGGGAAATGGAAGCATCCACAAAGGCAGTCTGGAAACCCATCAGCTGTTTTTAATATACTGATGACGATTTAGCCACCAGGGGGCCCGTGTTTCACTTCCCATCTCCCATTTTCCCAGACCAATTCTTCTTCCATGTGCCCGGCAATCGTTTAAAGTAGGGATGTCCGATATTATTTGGTATGGTTTTTAATAAAGGACTCAAACCCTAAAGCACCTCCCCCCTCATTGAGAACACAAGGCTCTATGAACGCCCTGAACCCCCCCCCCCCCCAGGTTGTCAGGTACCCAGGTGGGGTATCTCCCAGACCTTTCTGTGTGGAGTACGTTCCCCCGTGCTCGCAAGGGTTTCTCCTCCAGAAAAAGAGATAAACCCAATGGAAAAACATGCAGAACAGATCGCTAACACTGTCGCGTCCCTGACGAAGACGGACAGGGACGCTTGGATTGGTCCCCAGGTGCGGCCCCACGCCGCAACCCGTGTCTGCTCCCGGCTGCCCTCGGGGGAAAGGACAACGGGGTAGCATTTCAGAGAGGCATTGAACTCACATTTCAAGGCGAAGAGGCTCAATGCATGTGTGTGTGTGTTCCTTACATGTTTGTGTTGCTGCATGACAAATAAAGACTCCTTCCTCTTCACAATATTGTTATACCTATAAGAGATTCACTGAAAAAACAACATTTGTGCATAGATCAATAGATGTATCAACTTATAATACAAGTTTCACGTTAGCGCTTAGCATTTCCTGGATGACAGCAAGGACTATATACTTTTGGTAAACAACCCCCCCCCCCCCTCCAGGATGTGAAAAGGGCGCTCTGGTGACAGGTTATGCACAATTAACAATCTATATAGTCAACGCCGTGCCTCTCAAAAAGAGTTAACTGTAGAAGAAACAGGTTTTTGAGTGGAGGGGACCTTTAAGGCGGTCGCACGGCATCAGCGGACGCCGGTCCAATTAATTTCCGCCGCTGACTTGGGGGTTGCCGCCGCGCGCTAGCAGAAGCCGGGGAAACGTAAACAACTGTGACAGTTATGGAGCGCAGCCGCGTGAGTTTGTGTCATGGAAGCTATATAGCTTCCGTTACGGCCAGCGATGATTGAAGACCCGGCGCTGAAGAAGCGTACCCGTTTCTAAATGTTTTGGACAGCCCCATATACTGGCATGTTGCAAAGTCGATCGCGATCACATGCGGAAACGTTCAATCTTTCAGGCGTTTACTTCGATTTTGGTATAAATCATTGAGGTGCTGTCGAGATTCAAACATATTAAATAGGTGAAAGAAAACATCAAATAAAGATGAGGCGAAGAAAATCGGTTGAAATAATTAGATGTTGAATAATTAGGATAAAACACAGATGAAAGAAAGGAAGATTGAAATTAAAGATAAGATCAGATATTCCTTTATTGATCCCCTTGGGGAAATTTGGCCATCATATCAACATCGGGAAAGGGGGAGGGGAGGTAGAGGTATGGGCAGGGTAATAGTAGAAGGTCAATACGAATAAATCTGAATATAAACATTTGAGAAAGAATAAACAGTGTAAACAATATAATTAACTCTGATTGTCAGGGTTTGTCTGAAGCAGAGAGAATTTTAGATCATAATTACAAATCAGATACTAATCATATCACATTGTATTAATTTTTATTGTGTTATGTGATGCACTTTGTATTAATTCTGTGTTATGTGAAGCATTTTGCAACATTGTTGAAAAAGGTGCAATATAAATAAAAACATACTTACTTACTTACTTCTTACTTACTTACTTACTTACTTACTTACTTACTTACTTACTTACTTACTTACTTACTTACTTACTTACTTACTTACTTACTTACTTACTTACTTACTTACTTACTTACTTACTTACTTACTTACTTACTTACCATTTTTTTTTAATTAATTATTAAAAAAAAATTTTAAACATTGTTCATCCAAAAAGAAAATTGTTACATTGTGCCTCGTCTGAGGTATGTATGACACAACATTGCTGTGATTTGATCAATGACACCGCGGCCAGCTGGCACACACTGGCAAGTCATCAAGTGAATCATCTGATTGGCTGCCACGCACCTAATTGCATCGGTGTAGATTTAGGGGGCGTTGCCGGGGACATGTCCCCCTCAATATTGAGAAGAGGTAAATTTGTCCCCCTCCAAAAATATATAGCTAATATGAAAGACAACCCCTTCCCCAAAGGAGGTAGAAAATAAGGGGGTCAAAACATGTATATGTCCTTCTTACCTGTAACTATATATTAACCAACAATTTCAGACACCCCTACAGGACCGTACCATCTCAACCTTGCAGACGTCCCTCTCATAAAAGTACACCAGAATGCAGGAAATTAAGTGTTTGCTGCTTAGTGCACCTCCCCTACGTTGAAACCAATCCTATACTCTGTTGCCTAATTGAAAGGGCTCTCTCGGAATGTGAGGCTAGAGGAATCTCGCATTGTGAACACAAGGCTAACTACTGTCAGCGACTTCGGGTCATTGAGAAGCGCTATGCAAATAAAATGAATTATTATTATTATTATTATTATTAAGGCTAGTGTTTACTTTACACCCATTCCTCACACCGGCATCACACGCAATCACCTCAAAGTAAAGTGGGCCAAACAAGAAAAAAAGGAATCGAAAGACAGACACATCTGCGGGAACTAGGAAACCACACGGTTTCCCAGGATTGTTCCCATTCTCCGCCGTCTTCACAGAGCCTATCAATATTCATCCTCTCAGACAAGGCCATGGCAACCGCGATTGGATGCTACATAATACAGATGTCATATTGGCTCGCTGAAAACCATTCATCTTCCCCGAAAACGAGTTTTGCCCGCAGAATTGATGTCAGCGCGCTACCAACTCATTTTGGATGAGCCTTCAGCTCCCGTACAATGCAGCTGGGTTTTCTCCGTGACTACAGGTCATTAGCCTCCTACTCCGCCGATGATTTGCCAGGGCTGGACTTTAATTAAAAACATCTCAATGGGCTTCTGAGAAGAGGTTTTTATTAGTCAGACCGGGGACTCTACAGGAGTACAGGCTGTTTCAAGTCTGCACCCAGCCTGCATATAAAGAGCAGGGCTGTCAGCCACTGCTGGAGCCACTTCATCCCACCTCATTTAGAGAGAGAGAGAGAGAGAGAGAGAGAGAGAGAGAGAGAGAGAGAGAGAGAGAGAGAGAGAGAGAGAGAGAGAGAGAGAGAGAGAGAGAGGGGGGGGAGGGGGAGGAGAGTGACAGAGAGAGAGAGGAGGAGAGTGACATAGAGAGAGAGAGAGAGATAGAGATAGAGATAGAGAGGGAGAGAGGGGAGATGGAGGAGAGTGACAGAGAGAGAGGAGGAGAGTGACATAGAGAGAGAGAGAGAGAGAGAGAGAGAGAGAGAGAGAGAGAGAGAGAGAGAGAGAGAGAGAGAGAGAGAGAGAGAGAGAGAGAGAGAGAGAGAGAGAGAGAGAGAGAGGAATGCATGTTCATGTGTGTGTGTGTGTGTGTGTGTGAGTGTAGCACTTGTGTCACTAACATGTTCGCCACGGACCAGTTCTAGGTTCAAATGAGGAGAGGAGTGATATACACAGTAAAAGGAATAGTAGACCAGAGACAAGGTTATAACAGTGACCGGTAATTTATTCAGTTTAAACAGCAGCGCTAGTAAGACGATGACGACAACATACGACGAGTAGGTGAGGTAAAGTGAAGTATCCCTTTTAGGTTCTTTCATTAACCATTCCGTCTTTCAGGAAGGTTAGTTCGATATCAGGTTCTAGGTTGATTGGATCAACACATTAGGTTCGGCTCAGACGTGTCTGAGGTTATCACTAGCTAAAAGCTAGGTTTAAGGTTGGACATTAGATGTATCCCTTTTTCGTGAGTAACTCGTTATCTTTTCTTCTGCAATTCCAGATCAGTAAACTCTATATCAGTTTATCATTTCAGTAAACTCTATATCAGTTTATCATTTCAGTTCGGTAGGTAAGTATTTAAACTAGGGATGCACCGATATGAAAATTTGCCACCGATACCGATTGTTCAACTAACACAATCGGCCGATGCCGATACCGATATTTGTGGCAATATTTTTTTTAAATATATATATATATAGATTTCTTTTTTGTCATTTTTTTTTTTGTGATATATTTTTTTTTTATGAAACTACTGTATATTTGTCTTACAAATTGTGCTCACCGATATGAACATAGGCCTCTTTACTTACATCAAGAAATAGCACTATCTCTCTCCCAGTATGTTCTGCAGGGCTGCAGCTAGATACTAGTTCTCCCAGTATGGTCTACCGGCTGGGCTGCAGCTGGATACTATTGTCTCAACCAGAGTTCTCAACCAATGAAATTTTGATTGACAGTCGATTCTGCAAATTACGTCACACACCGCTTGCACCCGCCTCTGCTGTTACCACCAATCGGCAAGCGCGTATACATTTTTTACTTCCTTTTTTGTCCGCCATTGATTTTGACGAGAGGTATTCTACAACAACCGCGGCGCGGCCGACGTTTAGCTTTTAGCTCCGCAGGATGACTTAAACGAGGCATAATGATTTTACTGCAACGAATGTTATAATAAAACAAAGCCTTTCTATACATGTGTCTGATTGAAAACTTTATTAACAGATCGCAGAATGGGTAAAACTCAGGGCTCTATGAGCAACGGAAGGAACTGAGCTAGTATGAACGCATAATGCTTGCTACGTTTGGGTAAATAATATGCTGATGTTATTGAACGTGTAACACTAACTATATAACGTTAATGCCACAAAACGAATGCCTTGTTAATCATAAGTAGTAACTTTGATGCAGTAGCTTGTGTGTGTGGGGGACTGGGGACGGCGTTGTGCAGGTCGCGAGTGAACTTTTTTTTGTTTTTTGACGCTACACAAATTGATGGATATTTATCGGCTACTGCCATCGGCACATCCAAGCTTATCGGCCGATAGGCCGATTGCAGTCAACAAGGCACTTATCGGCCGATACCGATACCCGACCGATACATTGGTGCACCCCTAATTTAAACATATTCATTTAAACCTTTAAGTGTGCAGGGAATGCAAGAACCTTATTAGGTGCAATGACCCTTTAAACTCTTCCTTTGCAGGTGTAATACCAACAAAGTACCAATGGAAATATTCAAGGTTATAGGAATGCACCTTATTAGGTGAAATTACCCTTTAAACTATCTTTCTTTACAGGAGAACCATCAGCGATTCAACTATAATCAATATGTTATCAATTAGATTCAAGTATCTTACTGGGTGCATTGACCCTTTAACTCTCCCTCTTTACAGGAGAACATCAGTGGTTCAGGTATCTTATTGGGTGAATTTACCCTTTAACTCTCCCTCTTTACAGGGGAAATATCAGTAGTTCAAGTATCTTACTGGGTGCATTGACCCTTTAACTCTCCCTCTTTACAGGAGAAATATCGGTACCCATATATACAATGTGCATCAATCAAATACAAAATACAATATCAAAATACAATATCAAAGTTCAATCAGTTCGTATCATAGAAAAGGATAGGTCATACCGTCCTTGGAAGTTCTTGTGACTCAAGTTCAATTAGTTAGTTAATTCCTGATCCACAATTCCGCAATTCACAATCCTACCAGATTGTTGAGGCAACAGGGGGTAACAGATCAGCTCCTGGGTATAGCCCTGATCTAGATCTGAGGTTCTTTGGGTTGGCTCGCCATCTTGTGTCGGTCCAGCACACCGCCTCGTCCCGCGTGGGCACACGTGATGAGCGGTGGTCGGTCGGGACTCCTGGGAACTCTTCCCGGGGGTGAAAAAACCTGGCCAAAACCGTCTCTGGAAGTGGTATGTTCTTTAACAGCAACAACCTCTTCGGTTTTGTAACTGGGGGAATCTTTTATGACTGTTTGATAACTATTTCGTGGTGGTAGTTCATTCCCGTTCTATCAGCATTCAGTATCTGCGTCAGTCTCTGTCAATCTATGATCTTCATCTGCGTGAGGCGAGGCGCGAACTGCTCACCTAACTCACGTGCTGAGGTAACTTAAAGGGGCAGTGAGGCAATTCAAAGGATTTGGTCAAAACGTTGTTAACCTCACATGAATATACATATAACCCAATAACATTAACTCGTACACAATAGCATTAACTATTTTTATTACATGGCGTTTTCACATTCGCCGAAATGCTTGCTTGTGATTGGTCAATAGCGCGCGTCAGAGGTCCGATATTACCCGATAACGGACCTCTGTGGAACAATAATGACCGGTGTGCGCAGCTGTTCGCAATCAAGCCCACTGACATCAGTGCAATCAGACACTGCCGGCTGCCGGGGAAGCTGCCGGCGATGACAGGGCGGAGCGACAAGCGGAGCCAGAACCAGTGTTGCGAGTCGATGTAAAATTAATTAGGTATATTGTTAGTAAGTTAGCCATGTAATAAGCGGGATGATATATAGCTATACTCGATCATTGTCGCAAAATAATTGACCTTCACTGACGTTTAAAACACCTCGCCGAGGCGGCTTGGTATTGTAAACTCTGTGTCGGTTAATTATTTTGCGACAATGACCTCATAGCTATACATTATCCCTTACATGTTCTTATTCAATGGCATTAACTATTTATGTTCCTATAACTAAATAGTTATGAATCTGAAACCTGGGTTACATGAATGCTTGGCATGCATGTGTACAGGGCCGCCTCAGGGGGTGTGCGAGCAGTGCGGTCGCACAGGGCCTCGCGGGAAGGGGGGCCTCGCACAAAAAAAATAAAATAAAAAATAAAAAATAAAGTTTTTATTTATTATTATTATTATTATTATTATTATTATTTTTTTTTTTTTTTTTTTTTGCGAGGCCCCCCTTCCCGCGAGGCCCTTTTTCATCACAGACCTAAAATCTAGTTTTGCTTATATGCTTATATATTTCACATTAGACACGTTTGTAGAATGTGTCTGACTTGTTCCTGGCTCTGAGGCTCTGCAGGCAGCTCTGAGGCTCTGCAGGCAGCAGAATTGGTTTCAATGAGGGGAGAGGTTACAGGTAAGGTAGCGTCTGACTATTTCGCGCATGCAGCATTGGAGGTTATGCCAGCCAAGATGAAGAGGACATCGTTCGGCAGATGGACTGAAGATGAAAGTTGTTGCATGTTAGACAGTTCAGTCAGGCTAGCCATCCCGGCTAAAGACAGGGACAGCTAGTTAGCTTTAGCTACATTATAATATTGAGTGCTAACGTGTGGTTCAGTCGGGATATAGCCATGATGATGTCGGCTAGTAGCTAGCTTAGCTAAAGGCTAACTAGCGTTAGCTAACCTAGAGACAGCGCGTGCAGCATTGTTATGCCAAGATGAAGAGGACGGTCGTTCGGCAGATGAACTTCGTCAACTCCACGCGGTTGTCTCCATCCTCTTGGACGTTTGGTGAGTTTTTAATGCACTCTATTCTATTCCCGCCGTGGATATCTCTCTCTCTCTCTCTCTCTCTCTCTCTCTCTCTCTCTCTCTCTCTCTCTCTCTCTCTCTTTCTCTCTCTCTCGGGAGCCAAACGGGCCGACTAGCTGTTGTAGTACTAGTAGCTAACGGTGTGTGGCCTGGTGTCAGCACCTGGTGCGAGGGAGGTGAGCTTGGTGTTTCATTATGAGAATATCTCCATGCTCAAGTCGGCTATAGTCCGCGAGGGACTTGTTGCCGGCACCGCTATGGTAAACACCACTCTGTAGTGGGACGTGTATTGCCTTCTTTTTCCCTTCTCTCTTCGTATGAGAAGAGGAAAACACAGCGGCTGTCTGAAGTGTTGGCCTGTATTGCTTTTCTCACGTTGTACAGTTTTTCAGTGGTAGCCGCATAGCTTGCTTCTGCGTTAGCTAATGGTTAGCGATAGCCGGGTTGAGCTAACTGTTAGCCAGTTAGCTGTTTAGCTACGACGTTAGCTGCTCGTTTTCGCTCGGCTGGGAACGTTAGCTTGATGCTATCAGTTAGCCTAGAGTTAGCTGTTAGCTTGTGCTACGACCATTGACATTAGCCGTGAGAATAGCAGGCCCTGGCACTCTGACTACGACATCATCTTTGACAGAAGATGTAGTCGGGCCTGCACCATGACAAGGCTCTGGCCATAGCTTCTTTTTGTCCCGCCAGCGAGAGGCCTTTCGTCAACGTGGAGACCTGTGTTGCGGCCTTTCGCCCTGCGTTCCTTGGTGCAGGTAAGATGTCCATTGGACATTACCCCACTCTTCCTTCCTTCCTTCCCCTCCCGAATGTTTTGTTAATAACGATGTTTTTTTCCAGGCAAAACATATGTTACTTCACAACATTTGGAGATACGACATGTGCTGTGTGTGAATTGTCTTGGTCGTTTGTGTAGCTTGGGTAGCGTTGGCCAAAGCTGTGTGTGGCCTGGTGTCAGTACCTGGCTACTCTATTTGCAGTTAGCCTATTTAGCTGATGTCGGCCATTGGCTCCTTGCTACTTTGTTTTCTCTGGTATAGACCCTCTTCTCTTTGGATTTAAGTGTTGATCTTTGTCCTTTTGGATCTATGTATATTCATGTTGCCTTTGTGAAGTTATCTTTTCCTTCTGTTTTGTTCTTCCATTAAAAGTTGAATATCCTTTAGGGGCTCATCTTTGCTTATCTCTCTCATACATGCTCTCTCTCTAACACACACACACACACACACGACACACAGACATGCTCTCTCTCTCTAACACACAAACACACATGCTCTCTCTCTCTCTCTTTCTAACACACACAGTCTGCCTATGGCGGCCTTTCTCGATGGCTAGGCTGTGCTCGCTGAGTCTGTACCTAGTCAAGGATCTTCAGTCACAGTGCTCAGGTATTCTGCCACTGTGTACTCTCTGTTTAGGGCCAAATAGCATTTCAATTTCTTTACAATGTGTCTCTCTCTCTCTCTCTCTCTCTCTCTCTCTCTCTGTACACTGTATATTGACTGTAGAACAGGAGCTCTCTCTCGCTCTCTCTCTTGCTATATGTTGACTGTATCATGCCCAGCCTCGGGCAGCGCTATTATTTAAGAATATGTTGACTGTATAAAAAAAAAAAAAAAAAAAAATTATATATATATTTTAATTTTTTTTACCTTTTGGGGGGGGGGGGGGGGGGGGCTCGCGTTTAAATCTCGCACAGGGCCTCGCATTTCTCCCAGGCGGCCCTGCATGTGTGTGTGTGCATGTGTGTCTGTACATGAGTGTGTGTGTGAGTGTGTGTGTGATTGCGTGCGTGTGTATGTGTCGTCGTCCGCAAGCTGGAATCTGTTTCCTCTGCAAAACATCAACACCATTCAACTGTGCTGAGGTGAAATTGTACCAATTCTATAATAATAATATAATTAATTGCATTTATATAGCGTTTTTCTAGGCACTCAAAGCGCTTTACAATGTAGGGTGGAAATTGCCTCCTTCACCATCACTGGTAGCACCCAACCTTGGGCTACGCAGGCTCAATGGCTGGCACACATCGCACTACACAATGACTGAACGGCTTAGGAGACGATTGATCAGCCAATTAAGGGGAAGGGATGATTAGGTGGCCTTGATAGGCCTCCTGGGTTCTTTAGTGACCAAATTCAGAATGACTGAATGGCTTAGGAGACGATTGATCAGCCAATAGGTGGCCTTGATGTCAGAGACCTGATTGGGAATTTGTCCAGGACCATTGGGGAACCCCCTAGTCTCTACGATAGGCCTCCTGGGTTCTTTAACGACCGAATTCAGTCAGGACCTCGGTTTAGCGTCTCATCTGAAGGACGGCACTTGCAGCTGTACGGTGTCCCTATTACTGTAACAGGGGCATTGTTACTGACAAGTCCAGAGTACCCCCTGCTGGACAACAACACCACTTTCCGACAGCAGCCTTGACCAGGGCTCGAACCGGTGATCTTCCGATCATGAGTCCGGAGGTCTACTCATGTACCCACGCTGCCGGATTCCATTTTGGAGCTCCATTTTCTCCATTTTGGAGCTCGTCTTCTAGTTTGAATAGCTTTGTTTGTTTGTTGTCGTACCTTTGACAGAAAATATGTATTATATGACGTGGATGAAAAGACCACTCCCGGCAGCGTGTCGAAGTGTCCTTGAGCAAGACACTTATCCCCCTAACTGCTCCAGATGAGCAGGTTGGCACCGTTCATGGTCGCCTCCGCCATCGGTGTGTGAACGTGTGAGTGAGTGGGTGAATGTGAGGCACGAGTTGTGAAGCGCTTTGGATAAAATCTCCATGTGAATGCAGTCCATTTACCATGAAAAGGAAGGAGGAGGATGATGATGAAGAAGATGTTGATGATGAGAGGGGGGCAGATGAGGAGGATGATGAAGAGGAGGAGGAAGGACGAGAAGGAGGATGATGATGATAATGATGAGGGGGGGGGAGGATGAGGATGATGATGATGATGATGATGATGATGATGATGATGAAGATGAGGAGGAAAGAGGAGGAGAAGGAGGATGATGATGATGAAGAGGAGGAAAGAGCAGAAGGAGAAGGAGGAAGATGATGATGATGATGATGATGATGATGATGATGATGATGATGATGATGAAGAAGAAGAAGAGGAGGAAAAAGGAGAAGGAGGGAGATGATGATGTTGATGATCTTGACAAGGAGCTGGAGGATAAACTAGGCCAGTGATGAAGAAGAGGAGGAGGAGGAGGAGGAGGAGGAGGAGGAGGAGGAGGAGGATCATGTTGACAGTGGGCAGGATGATGATGATGATGATGATGATGACGAAGATGATGATGATAAAGATGATGATGAAGATGAAGAAGAAGAAGATGATGATGATGATGATGACGATGATGATGATGATGACGATGAAGATGAAGATGATGATGATGTTGATGATGATTGTAGGAGCCGCATTTAAGCTTATTTGTTTTGATTCATTCTGAACCTTTATTAATACATGTTTCTGTTTCAGTGAGTGGGGCGCGTTGCTCAGGTGAAGGGGGCGGGGCTAACGCTATAAGCCACAGGTGCGGCGTGTGACGGCAGGGCAGCAGGCAGCAGCAATGCCGTCATTGACACGCACCGCACCTTTTGTTCCCGAGATTATTAGGATCTCTTGTTTATTTCTATGTACGATATTTGTAACTGAGGGGTACAATTCCCTGACTGTATTACTAGATATGATACTTACTACCACTACCTTTGTACTTAATATTCGGCCACCCAGTACACGGCATAAATATATTATCATGAACACTCTCACGTAGATGAAACGGATCCAACACAAATGTACGAATTAGAAACAGGTCTTTATTTCTACACAGCGATGGTGTGTAGAATAAGCACTTAATCACTTAATTACATTTATGAATTGAAATAGTATGCACTTTTATGGCAAGGAGTATTCGTCGGTATATCAATAGAGAATGTCCAATCTCTGAAGGCGCAGGTGGTAAATATACGACCTGGAATAGTTAAGGAATAACAGCAATGATACTTTAATGATTATACTAGATACACTAGAGGGGGTTAATCCGGTCGCTTGTAAGCCGACAGGAGTAGGAGGGGGGGGGGGGGGTAGAATCGTCCGGCCAAGGGTATCCCAGGTGAACCCACTGTAGTGCCGTTCAATGCGCCGGCGATCCTTGGACCACAGATGAAAGCAGGTGGACTCTTTGTGGGCCGGCTCTCTCCGGTCCACGGGGGAGAGACGTGAAGCGACCTCGTCTTGCAGAGCGTCTCCTCACCTTGCGTCCTCTCCAGGGGGGGGGGTTCCAACACACGGCAGTGTCGGGGGTCTTTATCCATGGAATAATCAAAGTATCCAAAGCATAATCCGTGCCTGGGAAGGCGGGCTGTCGTCGGTAGAATAATCCGGTATACAGGTCCACTCGCTCGTCGGCTCTGGGGCTCCTCGGGTGCAGCTTCACATAGGGTCAACCACCCTGGGTAAGCAGCCAGTTCTCTGCCCGAAACGATGGGGTACTGACTACGGTAGTATTCTCACCGCACGAAGCACTATATATTAACAGACTATTATTAGCTTAATAGACTACGTCCAACTCGACGATATAGTGCCAAATATGACTATTCAAATATTAATATACACGATGTCTCAATACCGATGGTAGGCGAACTTGGCCTTACTCCCACACGTGGCGTCGCGGGGAGGCTTTACGTCTGTGACTCTATTGGAGGGTAAGAAACTGGACTGAAAAGAAAGTCCTACTTTAGTAGCGCAGTATATATACGCACTATGAACAAATAGTCCCATTAGTGGTGCGGTAGCCAAATTCCTACGCGGAACTAGGACTTGTTCGTACATGTCGAGCGGTACGTTTGAACTGGGTCTGAGGGGTATGGCAGCCTGGCACCAAGGTCTCGACCAATAGTAGAATGGAGACTATTATGGGATGTTCAGTAGGCTAGAATGGATATTCAATGCATATTGTACAAGGAATATACAAGGGATATCAGGGAATATTAGAGAATATACAAATACAATTAAATATATATATATAAATAAATATATATATTCGGTTTAATCTGGCCCTTCACAACAGCCACCCCCTGAATAGGTCCCAGACCTAATCAGTTAAACAGAGACAGATTAATCGCGTTGTCTATTTACACATAAGGGTTTGCTGTAGGGGTCAGTCAACTTCACAAAGTCATAGGGTTGTAGGGTCATGGTCATCATCGATTGTGTCTGGGAGTCGAGGCAGTTCTATGAGCCTTGCCACGGGACGGGTGTAAGTGCGACCCTGGACGAGCACTTCAGCTGCTCGGACCTTGCCGTCGGCACCGGTGATCACTTTGCTTACGCGGCCGGCCGGCCACATAGCTCTGGGCAGTGATTGATCAATAATCATGACGACTGTTCCTTCTGTCAAATTGTCTCTCTCCTTTACCCACTTCTGGCGGGTCTGTAGAGACGGTAGGTAGTGTTTAATGTCATCCGGTAGATTGGGGGCTCTGCGTAGGCGACCACCCACTCTGATGAGGGTATGAGCGTCGCTCTCGGGGGCCAGATGAATTAATCTGCTGTCGGATAAGACGGGCTTTCCTCCCCGTAGACAGGCCAATTCATCGGGGAACGAGTCTCTCTGGGCTCGCTGCAGTAGAAGCAATTCTGCTTCCTCGTAGTTAGCTGCTGACATATCAGCGGGGGACTTGCACTCCGGGTGGTACCGCAGGAATGTTCTTTGTTGTGCACTCTCTATGGACGTGCAATCGTCTATGTTAGGGTCGGTGGAGGCTACGGTGCTCAATCCACAGAACACAGACTTCTTAATTTCCACCTCCTCTGGACTTGCTTCCCTCGGGATAGGCATGGGCCACTGTCCTTCCGGGAGTCTTAGGAATGCGGGGCCGTCACTGTAGACATTGCGACGGGTGAGGTCATCCAGGGGCATCCCCCGGGTGATGACGTCAGCTGGGTTCTGTTTTGTATCAACGTAGCGCCACTCTGTTTCTCCGGTTAACTCTTCGGTTAAGTCTTGAATCTCGGTGACTCTGACTCCCACGAAGACTTTGTACTTGCATGAGTCCGATTTGATCCAGGCGAGTACCGTCGTGGAATCTGACCACAGGATTGTTCTAGACACCGGTATGGTGAGCTCACGTTGGATGAGCGTGGCTAGGTGCGCTCCGGCTAGGGCTGCGCAGAGCTCTAGACGTGGGATAGATTGTTGCTTGCGTGGGGCTATTCTCGAGCGGGCGAGGACAAATGCTGTGTAGATCTCTCCCCCCTGGTCTTGGGCCCGCAAGTAGGCTACTGATCCGTATGCGACCTCTGAGGCGTCACTGAAGACGTGTAAGTCCATTTTACATGTCTCTGGCCTCACCGTGGGTGGGAAGTAGCTTCGGCGCATATTAACGCCTGGGAGTGAGTGGAGCTCCATCTCCCACTCTCTCCAGGTGGATGCAAGGTGTGCGGGAATGGGGTCGTCCCAGCCCTGGTCCTTGTCCCACAATGCTCGTACAATCATTTTTGCCCTGGTGGTGTACGGTAGAATACATCCTAGCGGGTCATATTGTCGGGCGAGTGTTGTGTACACACTCCGTCTGGTGGTCGGCGCCGCCGCCGGCCTTCCCTGCTCCGTAGTCAGGGGCTTGTGTCTGTAGTGAAGCGAATCTGTTTTGAATCGCCACACCAATCCCAGGGTCATCTCCTGGGCTTCTCCCGGGATTGTAGCCATCCAGGTCTCGCTGCTGGCTGCCTTGTCCTCGGAGGAGAGGCTGCGCAGTACTTGCGGATCGCTGCTGGCCCACTGCCTGAGATCAAAGCCGCCTTTGATCAATGAGGCGCAGAGTTTAATCAGGAGAGCCTCGGCTTCTTCCTGGGTTGAAAGGCTTTGTAGACAGTTGTCTACGTAGAAGCTGTTCTTTACGCTGTGTCGGACCTCTTCGTCCGCTGCTGGGTCCTCTGCTACATGTTTCTGTAGTGCAAATGTCGCACAGCAGGGGCTGCACGTCGTTCCGAAGGGGAGGACTTCCCATTGGTAGATGGCTGGGTGCTCATCTCCTGGCTTCTCTCTCCATAGGAACCGTAACAGGGGCTTGTCCGCCTCTACTAATCTCACCTGCAGGAACATTCCTTTAATGTCCCCGCTGATGGCCACCTTTTCCTGGCGGAAGCGGAGTAGAACGCCGAGTAGGGAGGGGCCGAGTGTGGGACCGGGCAGTAACTCTTTATTCAGATTTTGGGATCCGATCTGGTAGCTGCAGTTAAATACTATGCGGTCTTTACCGTTGTGATGGACCTTGTGGTGGGGCACGTACCACGATTCAGTGGTCTGGTCAGCCTCTTTAATGTCCATCTTTGTGACGTGTCCCGCTGTGATGAGCTTCTCAATCTCAGCGCGGTATACACTCTCTTGGGCGGGGTTCTTGGCTAAGCGCCGCTCCGTGTTCAGCAGGTACCGTTCTGTGGCGTCTGTCTTGGCGTGGAAAGTAGGCATTCCTTCTCGCCGCAGGAGTGGCGTGGCGTATCTCAACACGCCGTTGACCGGGACTCTCTTGGTCCCTGTCTCGAGGAGGTGAATGGCGTAAATGTCATCTTTAGAGCGAATGTCTTTCTTTCCGTTCTTAAAGGGCATTTGTTCCATGGTCCATAGCCGCTCTACGTGTTGCAGGAGTGCGGTTTCTCCCTCTGTGACTCGGGAGTGGAGACATCTAGTGGCTGTACTTCGGTTGAGAGATTTGGCGAGCGGGCCTTGGAGAGTCCATCCCAAACGGGTCTCGACTGCTGCAGGGCAGCCTCGGGGTCCGGTATGAACCCGGTCTATCGGGACAATGAGGTCTGCATGGTCGGAGCCTATCAACAGGGTCGGCATAGCATTGTCTATGAGCGGGATCGGTAACTTGCGCAGATGTGCATATTTCTCCATCAGCTTGGCGACGGGGTATGTGTACCGCGACAGTCCTATTTCTTGGCTGGTGAAAGCGTCTGCAATCTGGTACCGTCGCTCAGGCTGGCCGCTTGCTGCGATAGAGAATGAGACATTCTCGCCCTTTATCGTCTTCAAATCTCGTCTTATTGTCCGAATTGTCATTTGGGTTTCGCTTCCCCGCAGCCCTAGCTGGGCCGCAGCGGAGGCGAGCAGCAGGGTCTTCTCTGACCCGTCATCGAGGACGGCGTAAGTGTCCAGGACTTTATTCTGGTAGCTTAGTGTCACACGCACTACTTTTAGGAGTACTCGGGCTCCACTGCTGCTGGCGGGATCGATGTACATGACGCTCGCTTTGCGGCTGGATGGTGCAGGTGAAGGGCGCCGTCTGTTACTGTCGTGAAGTATGTCCAGATGGGCTCCATCGCACTTGGTGCACCTTTTCTTTAAGCGGCATTCGGCTGCCATGTGTGAGCGCGCACAGCGAAAACAGCGCTTGTTGGACTTTATCCATTGACCTGCTTCCTCCGCGTTCAGCTTGGGGAAGGAGTCACATTGCGCTAGCCAGTGTTCTTTCTCACAGTAGGGGCACACTATCTTCCACTTCTCCGTTCTGGAGGGGGTACTGTGGCTCCTGCTGCTCGGTACTGACTCCGATTGGTGCATCACAGTCACCGATCTTCTTCCATCATTTAGTCGTCTGGTTCCTTCTCTGGAGCCAGGGGTGCTCCGTCCGAATGTATCTAGCCGTAGGCTGCTGACTTCTCTCGCCAGGAAGTCTGCTAGATCGAGGAGGTTCGGTTCGGGGCCATTCGGGTCTCTGTGGTCCCTCTGCCGCCTAAAGCGCTCCTGACGAGCGGGCGGCAGCTTCTCCAGGATCCTTTCCACATTTGAGTTGGCGTAAAGTTCATGCCTCCCCTTCTCTCTTTGCGCTCCCAACATCCCTACCAGGGACTGCACTCTGATGGACAGGTCGTCCAGTGCTCGATTGTCTATTGCTGGGGGTAAGCGGTCGATGTGTCGGATCTCCTGGATCACGTAATCCCATATGCGCCCATACCTCTGGTCCAATGCTACCAGCGCTGCTGTGTATGGGGTGGTGGAAGTCGCGTAGGCGAGCGCTATATTATGTGCGCGGGGTACCTTTAAGTGCTTCAGTAGGATGGCGTATTTGTGGCGTTCATCCAATACATCCACCAACATGGTCTCCAGACACATGCGGAGTTCTGTATACTGGGCCCGGTTCTCTTGGGTGAAGTCGGGTACCATAGGCGTGCCAATGTATGACGCTGACTGTGGATACATCGGCGAGCGTTGGGGGAGAGGCCTCCTAGGCGAGTCTCCTCCCGCTCCTTGGTATGGGCTGGTACCGGCAGGGTACCATGGCCCGCTTGTCCAGGTGCTGTTCCTCGGTGCGGGTCGTGCGTCGTGCTCACCCGTGTATAGAGTCGGGGGTCTGTAGCGCAGCTCCGAGGGAGTATAGCCTGGGCTGTACCGGACCTCCTGGTCCGGTAGAGTACTGTGCTGTCTTCGGGCGTGGTTCTCCTCCTCTTCCTCTTCGTCTTCAGTTAGGTCATCCAGTGCTTGTAGTCTCTGGTTTAGCCTCTCCACAGGATATGCTGCTCCTTCCCGGTTGCTAGGTCTCGCTTGGACCGGTGGGGGGAGGTGGTCTGTGGGGGGTATAGACCTCGTCTGTTGGTCAAGTTCAGGGTTGTTTACTCGGCTAGGGGATGCCGCCCTGGAGGTGTGTCTAGACGAGTTCCTGGAGCCTCTGGCGGAGGGAGAGGGTGTTGTCCGTCTGATCAGCTGTTCTATTAGTTGCGACTGCTGTCTGTCGCGCGCTGCGTCCCGTTGAGCACCGGCTCGTTCTCGGGCCACATTCTCTTCCATCTGAATGCGTCTTATTTCTAGACGTATCTGCTCGTGTTCGCTTCGCTGCTGGATCTGCAGTCGGTCGCGTTCAGCAGCGGCGTTCAGGCTGATGAGGAAGGCCTGCTGTAGGGTCCTCTCTGCCTCTGGAGAAGGCGGTTGTATAGGGGAGCCTTCCCTCGGGGTACTCCTTGCGGAGCCTTGGAGCTCTATCTCCACGGTGCTCTCCCTGTCTTCTTCCGTGCCGAGTTCTCTCTCGGTAGCGTTGTATTCCTCCCGGGACTCATCGGGGACTACTTCTTCAGTACTGGCGGGGTGTGAAGTCATGTCTGGTTCCCACTGGTCCCCACCGTGAACTTGGTCAGTTACATTAGAGCCCGTAGGGGCCTCTATGGTCGGGGTAGTCTGGGCGTTGGGGTTAGACATACTTTTACTTTCTAGTTTTACCGCGTTTACTGTTAGTAGAAGACTAGGTTGTTGACTGACAGCGTAAGCCTCTAAGTACTGAGGGAGCCGTCGTTCGCGCTGCGGGCGTTGGTTAGGAGGATCGTTTCGTGGAGTGTTCATCATAGGCCATTTCAATATTAATAACACTATATTAATATTACACTAATTACCCTCCGGCTCGAAGGACCAATTGTAACTGAGGGGTACAATTCCCTGACTGTATTACTAGATATGATACTTACTACCACTACCTTTGTACTTAATATTCGGCCACCCAGTACACGGCATAAATATATTATCATGAACACTCTCACGTAGATGAAACGGATCCAACACAAATGTACGAATTAGAAACAGGTCTTTATTTCTACACAGCGATGGTGTGTAGAATAAGCACTTAATCACTTAATTACATTTATGAATTGAAATAGTATGCACTTTTATGGCAAGGAGTATTCGTCGGTATATCAATAGAGAATGTCCAATCTCTGAAGGCGCAGGTGGTAAATATACGACCTGGAATAGTTAAGGAATAACAGCAATGATACTTTAATGATTATACTAGATACACTAGAGGGGGTTAATCCGGTCGCTTGTAAGCCGACAGGAGTAGGAGGGGGGGGGGGGGGGGTAGAATCCGGCTGCCTCGTCCGGCCAAGGGTATCCCAGGTGAACCCACTGTAGTGCCGTTCAATGCGCCGGCGATCCTTGGACCACAGATGAAAGCAGGTGGACTCTTTGTGGGCCGGCTCTCTCCGGTCCACGGGGGAGAGACGTGAAGCGACCTCGTCTTGCAGAGCGTCTCCTCACCTTGCGTCCTCTCCAGGGGGGGGGGTTCCAACACACGGCAGTGTCGGGGGTCTTTATCCATGGAATAATCAAAGTATCCAAAGCATAATCCGTGCCTGGGAAGGCGGGCTGTCGTCGGTAGAATAATCCGGTATACAGGTCCACTCGCTCGTCGGCTCTGGGGCTCCTCGGGTGCAGCTTCACATAGGGTCAACCACCCTGGGTAAGCAGCCAGTTCTCTGCCCGAAACGATGGGGTACTGACTACGGTAGTATTCTCACCGCACGAAGCACTATATATTAACAGACTATTATTAGCTTAATAGACTACGTCCAACTCGACGATATAGTGCCAAATATGACTATTCAAATATTAATATACACGATGTCTCAATACCGATGGTAGGCGAACTTGGCCTTACTCCCACACGTGGCGTCGCGGGGAGGCTTTACGTCTGTGACTCTATTGGAGGGTAAGAAACTGGACTGAAAAGAAAGTCCTACTTTAGTAGCGCAGTATATATACGCACTATGAACAAATAGTCCCATTAGTGGTGCGGTAGCCAAATTCCTACGCGGAACTAGGACTTGTTCGTACATGTCGAGCGGTACGTTTGAACTGGGTCTGAGGGGTATGGCAGCCTGGCACCAAGGTCTCGACCAATAGTAGAATGGAGACTATTATGGGATGTTCAGTAGGCTAGAATGGATATTCAATGCATATTGTACAAGGAATATACAAGGGATATCAGGGAATATTAGAGAATATACAAATACAATTAAATATATATATATAAATAAATATATATATTCGGTTTAATCTGGCCCTTCACAACAATATTGTTTTCATATTTTGTTCTTGCTGGACATTAAACAAGCAAAAAGAGCAACAAAAACGTCCAGTGGTTTTCTGTTCTGCGACTGCGAGTCTGACACTGCTTCCCAGCCCTACAAGTGGCCAAGAAAGGAATATTCAAATAGAGTTATAGGACAGACTTGTTTGGATTTTGGCCACTACAATGATGATGATGTTGACAGTAAATAGGATGATGATGATGATGATGATGATGATGATGATGATGATGATGATGATGATGATGATGATGATGATGATGATGATGATGATGATGATGATGATGATGATGACAGTAAACAGGAGGATGATGATGATGATGTTGACCGTGAGGAGGATGCACGAGGCCAGTGATCTTGTGGCGGTTAAGCATCAAGCTTGTTTTCTCTGCCCAGACACCGAATTAAAATCATATGACTCACATTTGTCTGCGGTGAAATGTCACCAGAATATTATTCCTTGGTTCAAATGTCACTAAATCAAATAATCAGCCAGTCGGATATAATTTCCACTAAAGGCCCGACTCCAAATGTAACCCTTGACCCATAACTCAATATTCATCTGAATGTGAATTAAATAAAAATTGCCGGACTGTCTCTCTCTTCCTGCCTGTCTCTCTTTGTCTGTCTATCTCTCTGCATGTCTGTCTGTCTGTCTGTCTGTCTGTCTGTCTGTCTGTCTGTCTGTCTGTCTGTCTGTCTGTCTGTCTGTCTGTCTGTCTGTCTGTCTGTCTGTCTGTCTGTCTGTCTGTCTGTCTGTCTGTCTGTCTGTCTGTCTGTCTGTCTGTCTGTCTGTCTGTCCTTGAAAATCACCAGAAAACCACAGAGTTTCAGCCCACGCCAACTACACACACAGACACACACACACACACGCACGCACGCACGCACGCACGCACGCACGCACGCACGCACGCACGCACGCACGCACGCACGCACGCACGCACGCACGCACGCACGCACGCACACACACACACACACACACACACACACACACACACACACACACACACACACACACACACACACACACACACACACACACACACACACACACACAGACAGACAGACAGACAGACAGACAGACAGACAGACAGACAGACAGACAGACAGACACGCACGCACAGACACACACTCACACACACAAAGTAGCACCAGACATCAGTGAGAGTCACAATTCTCCATATTCTTCATGTTCTTATAAATGAATAATAACAGCAGTTGCTCTGCAAGGTTTGGCAGAGGAATGCATTCTTAATTTGTCTGCTTGGTAAAGACTTCAGTTTCAGCCACATCAAGGGAATTATGAATAATTTAAAATGCATTAATTACAGACAATTATATACATGGCTCATGGAGACTCAGATTGGCTTAGACATTCTCAGAAAACCTGCAGAACAAATGATTCATTATCAGAAATATTGCTGCTTTGTGGACTTTCTTTAGATGTTAATTAAATCAAAAGAGACATGATTTAGTCTGTTTATTTAAATAGAATAGTCTTTTGTGTTGATTTATTAGAGGTACAACCCTATTGATTTAACATGCTGGATAAATAGCACTGTGAATTAGATGCTGCTTTCATATTTCATATTATATTTTAATGACGGAAATATATTACAATCTTTTCTTAATAATTTTTTTCCCCAAATAGATTGTAATGGGATTCTCTTTTATGTTCTTTTTTTTATGTAGCGCTTTGAGATTTGCTCCACAACTATAAAGCGTTCTACAAATCAAATATATTATTATTATTATTATTATTATTATTATTATTATTATTATTATTATTATTATTATTATTATTATTATTATTATTATTATTATTATTATTATTATTATTATTATTATTATTATTATTATTATTATTATTAATGACAGAAATCTATAAAAAATCAGGGATATTTGTATGTCAATTCTCTGCTCATTGTGTCCCTGTCTATAATTATGCCAACTTTATGCTAGTTGTATGCCTATTTTCTGTCTACATTACTGCTGTGAAGCACATTATTATTATCATCATCATCATCATCATCATCATCATCATCATCATCATCATCATCATCATCATCATCATCATCATTATTATTATTATTATTATTATTATTATTATTATTATTATTATTATTATTATTATTATTATTATTATTATTATTATTATTATTATTATTATTATTATTATTATTATTATTATTATTATTATTATTATTATTATTATTATTATTATTATTATTATTATTATTATTATTATTATTATTATTATTATTATTAATAATATATGAGAGACATGGTGCAACAATTTAGATTTGTTAGGTTCAGAAAATGCTCAGCTACTGTAGCACATTAGCTGCTTCAAAACGTATAACCATCATCAACTTTATCAAGTTACGTGACTTTCCAAACAATGTAATGTAAATGGCAAAAAGTGAACCTCCCTCTATCAGACACAGATTCTACACATTGCCAGCAGAGCCATAATATGTTCATTAATTGTGATTTACTTTCATACAAACAACTTGTGCAGCAAAGGGAACGGCTCTCTCCTACCTCTGGTCAATGGTCTACTGTAACTAGACAACCCTAAGACCCCTAAGCTCTGCATCTCCTGGCCGCCTCGGACCCACTCCTATCTGAGCTCCTGGGGGGTCATCAAAGAGAAGCAGGCTATTCTCTGTCCTCGCTCCACAATGGTGGAACAGATTTTCCACCACAGTCAGGACAGCCGAAACCCGACCAATTTCCCGCCGTCAACTAAAAACACACTTCTTCAATCAATATCTGAAATAAAAAGATAAAAGAATAACACACACTAACCATTGTACTGTCTTTTGCTATTATGCATGTTGCCACTCAATAATCGTCCTTGCCTACTGTATATGTGTGTGTGAAAGTATTTCTATTCTATTCTAATTACTACTATACTAATATGTCTTTACTACTATGCACTCAAGACTGTAGCACCCAAGTTTCAACACTGTTTGACGATCATTGTTACTCAGGTGAAAGAGTTGTACCCTTCGTGCTGACTTGTTGTACAGAACTTGTAAGTTGCTTTGGATACAAGCGTCAGCTAAATGACTAAATGTAAATAAGATAAGATAAGATATTCCTTTATTGATCCCCTTGGGGAAATTCAGGCATCATAGCAGCATGGGGGGGAGGGGGGGAGGGGTACAGGTAGTAAAACAACACAGTATACAGGTAGTAAAAGACAACACAGGCAGTGTAAACAATTTGATCAATATGGTCAATATAATTTACTATCCGACTAGCTGAGGAATATTCACATTATTCACAGTGTCACATAAGGTGCAGTATGCATGAGGTAGTGTTATAATTTACTATCTACTGAGTATACATTAATCAAAGTACCAGGGTAGTGTAGGTTGTCCCCCTTGGGTTCCTATAAGTCCCAGGTCAATGTCTGGTAGCAGTCGCTGTCGCTGCCCCCTGTTGTGGAGCCTGGAGGCTGCTAGTCGCTGCCCACTGTTGTGGAGCCTGATGGCCGCTGGTATGAAGGACTGTCCGAGGCGGTTAGTTGAGTGTCGGGGGGGAATGAGTCTGTGGCTGAACGAGCTTCTCATCTTGACTAGCTCGTCGTAGAGGGGGTGGTAGGGGTTCTCCATGATGGCATCCAGCTTCCTTATCATCCCCCTCTCTACCATCACCTCAAGTCTAGGTAGCCCGACTCCCACCACGGAGCTAGCCTTCCTCACCAGCTTGTTGAGCTTGTTGGTGTCCCTTGAGTTGATGTAGCCTCCCTGGATTTTTTAGCCGTGACCAACAGCTCTATAGCTCCGTCTGTCAGCCGGTCGGTTGGTCCACAAAGATTTGCACACCCTCTACCGGCCACAGTTTTCGCCCTAGGAGGCTGATATTTGGCAGGACGGTGTGTGTGTGTGAAGGTATGTCTGTGTTTTCAGGCCAATTGGCTACACGGGGGGCGTCTATTCGAATCCTAACGCATTTATGCTTCCGCGTTCGCGTTTTGCGAATCTGATTGGCCACTGCCGTTTCTGGTGGGATCTGATTGGCCACTGACGTTTCTGGTCATGTGACATGTGCGCCCAATCACGTGACGTGCCCATTTTCGCCTCGACCGGCAGCAAACTACCTAACGCCTAGTTTATCACTGGTTAAGCTTAGGCGACTCTTTCGAAGTTGGTTAAGGTTAGAGTTTGGAATCAGGGCTGGCGTTCTATCGCCCTGCTCTAAGACAAACTCTAACCTTAACCAACTTCAAAAGAGTGCCTAAGCTTAACCGGTGAGAGAAACAGGCGTCACATGATTGGCGCGACCAGAAACGTCAGTGGCCAATCAGAACGCGGAAGCATGAATGCGTTAGGATTCGAATAGACGCAAACGGGGGTGTAGCAATGGGAGTGGCCTATCAGGAAAAGGTTGCAGCTATGGAGACACACTTGTTTACTAGCTGGATGGAGACACACTTGTTTACTAGCTAGATGGAAAAACACTTGTTTACTATAGCTGGATGGAAAAACACTTGTTTATAGCTGGATGTAAACACACTTGTTTACTAGCTGGATGGAAACACACTTATTGAATCTCTTATCTGACCGCAACACCCGGTGATTCAGTTCCAATAGAGGGAAGCATGTTTCGATGCATCATAACCATAATAGATTATATACATATTATCACAAACATCTTTAAGAGAGGTACCTTAGATTGATGCAATTGCAGGAAACTTTTTTTTGTGGCAGTTATTGTCATATTTGCCATTGAGGATGTTGGAATGCGAGACCTGAGGGAGAGATCAATAAGGGAGACTCATTAGATAAGATAAGATAAGATAAGATAAGATAAGATAAGATAAGATAACATAAGATAACATAAGATAAGATAAGATAAGATAAGATAAGATAAGATAAGATAAGATAAGATAACATAAGATAAGATAAGATATGGTAAGGTAGTAAGATATTCCTTCATTGATCCCCTTGGGGAAATGCGGGCGTCATAGCAACACGGGGGAGGGGAGATAGAGGTATGGGCAGGGTAATAGTTGAAAGACATACATTATAGGCAATAAAAAGTGATCCGAATATAAAAATATGAGAAGAAATAAACAGTGTAAACAATATAATTAACTCAACAATATAATTAACTCAACAAAATAATTACCCCCCCCCCCCCTGTCTAGAGAGATGACGCCTCTATGGAGAAGAACAAGGTCATGGGTCACCCATTTTAAGAATTCATGTTCTCCCTGTGACCTGTGGAAAGTTCAGTCAGTATTTGTGAACATCTCTCCAAACAGGTGAGGCCAAAACACACATGGTCCAATAGAACCTGTATGGGAGTAAGCGTGTGGTCTTCATCTATCACTCTTTAATCTCGTTCAGTCGACCAGTGCCTTTTCTTTGCGTGTGCATCAGGGGCGTTTTTAGGGTTAGAAAACATTGGGGGCTTCAGCCCCCCCCTTTTTTATTTTTTTTTATTTTTTTTTTAAGCACAGAAATACGCAATTTTAGATTAATTAGAGATGAATACTGAATAACTAGAATCATTAGAGGTTCTCAAAGTGAGGTCCAGGTCCATGAGAGGGATATGGGCAGTCCCTAGAAAATTCAAAGTTAACAGGACCAAATCATCAGTTTCTTATTTATTTATTTATTTAGCCAGATAAAACATTGATCTGGTCCAAGAAGCCCCAACAGGAGTACAAATATACATATATACACATATATATACATATAATATATATATACATATACTGTACATACATACACATACACCAATAACAAAATAAAAACACAGTTAATTGTAGATACACAATCAGGTTTAAGCACTATAAAAATGCAGCAGGTGAGTTCACCTGTCTTCAACCAAAATGGAAGGAGAGTGAAGTACTGTACACAGAGAACGTGAAAATATACAATACATTCACCAAACACTACACAAGACAACCAATGATGCAGACTGATGAAAATATACATTTTCTCCCATTTTCCCAAATCAGTCAACATGGAGAATCACAACAAAAAATTATCTTGCCAGATCCAGCTAGGCAAAGAGATAATGTCTAGTATTTTCTGTTTACATTTTTTCAAAAAAAAAATTGTGTTACTGTAATTTTAACCTGTACTGGATACAGTATTTTATGTTTGTCTGATATTTGCTGAGCTTACAGTGTTATGCACATAGTAGCATGAAAACTGGGACATGTATTGTTGTGATTCTCCATGTTGAAATGTTGACTGATTTGGTTATATGGAGAGAAAATGTTATTTTTTTCATCAGTCTGCATCATTGATTTGGGTATATGTAGATAAATAAATTATATTTTCATCAGTCTACAGCATTGGTCTTGTGTAGTGTTTGGTGAATTTATTGTATATTTGCACATTATCTGCGTACTTCACTTACAGTACTCTAATCACTGAGAAGTAGAATTGCTAAATGTGTTTTAGGTTAAGCACAGCAGTGTGTGTAACTGGTTCAAACAGAATTAAGTCATTATGTAACGTGTGTTTCATATGGTAACAAAATTAGTGTATGGTTTTGACAAGTGTTTAATTTAGCAAAGGATCTGAGGTGTTCTGATAATTGTGTGTGTGGTTGTGCTAATTGTGTGTTTTGAAACACCGGGCCCCGTTTTCAAAATCATGCTTAGGCAATCGAAAAAAAACGATTGTGTGTTTCATTATATACATATGTTTCAGTCTTCTCATTAAAAAAAGATTCGATTTTTGGGTCTTTTCCTGCCTTTGGTCCGCTTTGCATTCACATCTCAAATGAACCGCAGCAGGGTTCACTTGCAAGAGTGAATGAGCTTTCACACCACCCCAAACCAACCGGACTATCCGAGGTTCGATTAAAGCTTATTATAGGACACTGGACATGGGTATGGATGGCTCCAGGTGCTGCTGCGTTAAAGTGCACATCTTCAATATCTGTACTATTTAAAAGCACAGTGCAGGACACACTCAAAGGTTATCGCACATCAGAGATGGCAGTGGACATGTATGACAGGACAAAGGCCATATGTAATGGCCTTTGGATTGAGGAACATACTACCAGCCAAAGGAGGAAGCAGAAAAGGATGGACGAGTATGTAGTTGAGTCATCTTGTGGCACAAGCTCAGACCTCAGCTCAGGAGATCAGCTGAGACAGAGACTGTTCTATCCAGTCGTCGACAGAATGCTGCAAGAGCTTGAGAGCAGGTTCTCATGAGTTGGATAACAATTTATGAGAGGCATACAGGCATGTTATCCAGCCTCAGACCAGTTTCTCTCAGTGGAATTGCTGCAACCCCTCGCCACACATTACAATATCCAACTATTGCCAGAGGAGATCACAGTTGCAAAGTGTTTCCTGGTCAGGACAGGCAGAGATGCAGTCCCTACTATCCAAAGTGTCTTTTCCCTCCTGGATGATAATAATAATAATGCATTTGATTTATAAGGCGCCTTTCAGGACACTAAAAAAAAAGTCCACAAATCGGTGAATGAAAGAATTATAGGATCAAATGAAAACTACTTACTAAAAATGTTTAAAAGTACTAAAAACCAACAAAAAATAGCAAACACTAACAAACATTCAGCACAGACAATGGGGATGCTGACATAAAAAAAAAAAAAAGTAAAAAAAAAAAAATGTAAACAATTTTTTTTTTTTTTTTTTTTTTTTTTAAATCCGGGGCTAGGAGAAAAACATCCGGGGCTAAAGCCCCGGAAGCCCAGGGCTAACGACGCCACTGGTGTGCATGATTTAAAATCACATCCACCCAAGACCATAGGTTGACCGAAACCCCATTGTGATCGGAAAGAGCTTGTTTATTGGACGACGTCTGCACGAATCAATCTAAATGGTAAATGGACTGCATTAAGGGGAGACACTGCAGGTGAATAGGGTAAAATAATTAACTAATAGATATCACAATGAAACTTCCCCAGTTTATTACTTATATTAAGACAAGACTTTTTTGTATTACAAGTTTTCTGAAATTGTATGTTTAAATATGCAAATGAGGCATGATCTACTTAAATATGCACTAATTTGCATATAATTCCAGGACAGAAATCTGAACATTGGATAAAGCCATTTTCAAAATTATAGTTTCATTTTGTTGACATATTAGAGCCAAAGGTTATTACAGAGGGGATTTTGGACATCTCTTTTTATCACTCCATAAATCAGAAAATACTCCATTCAGTCAATTTTTATGGTAAAATTCCATATTTCGCCATGTTTTTAGGAATAAAATGTGATATAAATCAGGGTATGAATGCGATATCAACAAACCCTTCTGTAAATACCTTCAGAACATAGATATGAATAGAACTGGATGGTTTGGTGTATGTGTGTGCTACTGAAGTGGAGATTTCTGGCTCAGAGTATGAGGAAAAACTCTTAAAACTCATTTTTGGGAAAACGCCTTCAAAGTTCTGTATTGTAAAATGCCATACTTTTTTTTTTAAACAGATATTTACTAACACAATACCTAATCAAACCATTAGTAATAGACAACCTAAACACATGCCTGATAACTGAATAATAATAATAATAATGATGTTATTGAACTGAACAGAACTACACACAGGCTACAAACAGTGTAGTACAGTGTAGTACCCCCTAATAGGCAAAACATATTTGAATAGATATCACTATGAAACTTTCCCAGTTTGTTATGTACATATAAACTAAGAAAAAATATATTGCAAGTTTTCTGAAATGTATGTTTATATATGCAAATGAGGCACTTCCCCATTAAATATGTGCACATTTATGGATGCAATAAGGCAAAATGATGTAAAATAAACAACTAAATGTGTGTTATTGACGTTTTATTGTCACTAGTTTCATAGAAGACATGTTTAGGAAGCAAAATATAACAAAATCTTAAAATCAACAAAAAAAGTATATTTGACTATTCACCTGCAGTGTCTCGCCTTAAGTAGCGCTTTTATCCAAAGCGCTTTGAAACTTATGCCTCACATTCACCCATTCACAGTGGAGGCGACCATTTAAGGTGCCGACCCGCTGATCGGGAGCAGTTAGCGGGTGTTACTGTAAGTGTCTTGCTCAAGGACGTGCTGCCGTGAGGAGCCGGAATCTAACCGGGAACCATCCGATTAACCCTAACCATCCTTACTGTCATGCACTTGTCCTAATAAACTAACCTACACTGTAGCACTCAACACTTTGATGAACATTGTTACTCAGCTGATAGAGTTGTGCCCTTCCTAATGACTTGTCTTACAGAACTTGTACAGTAAGTCGCTTTGGATAAAATCGTCAGCTAAATGACTAAATGTAAATGTAATGTACCAGACGACCGCTCTACCTCCTCAGCCACTGCCTGTCGCATCAAGAGCTTCATTAAGCAAATCGCACTTTACAAAGCGTCTCAGTTTACCGTCACCCCCCCTTTCTGCTTTCGACACATTTAGGACTTTTGACGT
>NW_028170366.1:0-25000 GCF_963971535.1 Notolepis coatsorum
AAAGTGTGTCAACGGAAGTACAGGAAGTACAGGCTACGGGCTTTCCCGGTTTCGACGACACAATTATAGAACAATATTTCCTCGTTTAAGCCACTGCAATGCTTTGCCTGAAGAATTTACTAATGACCGAGACGTTCTTCTAGCTTGTTTGCCGACAGGATTGTGGAAAAGTTTGGTCCGTTCGGAGACAGCTTCCAGGGGAAGTACATAGACCGGAAATTCTACCCCATAGACACTTTCGGCCGTAGTTCTTTACCAGGCTTTATCTCACGGAGGAGAGAAAACTGGGAACGAGGTTACTTGAAGGGTAACAGGGAAAGTTTTTTTTTTTTTTTAAAGAAACAGATGGTAGGCTACATACATCACAGAGGTAAGAGAAATAATTAAACTCACATCAAACAAACAACCAAATAAAATGACACGGTGTGTAATACATGAAACAGAACAGACTAATCACAGTTAAAAGGCTGAGTGACAGGTGCAGTTGTGTGTGTAAACCTTAAAAGTAGTGAAGGGGATACATTTGTCAATTTTCAAAGTCTTTTGCATCTCATTCCAACTGCTGGGAGCAGTAAACTGAAAGGAGGGATTACCGAAGGAAGTGCTAACACAGGGAACATCTAGTGAGATATGGTGAGCAGCTCTGGTGTTATAGAGATATGGTGAGCAGCTCTGGTGTTATGGAGATATGGTGAGCAGCTCTGGTGTTATAGAGATATGGTGAGCAGCTCTGGTGTTATGGAGATATGGTGAGCAGCTCTGGTGTTATAGAGATATGGTGAGCAGCTCTGGTGTTATAGAGATATGGTGAGCAGCTCTGGTGTTATAGAGATATGATGAGCAGCTCTGGTGTTATAGAGATATGGTGAGCAGCTCTGGTGTTATAGAGATATGGTGAGCAGCGCTGGTGTTATAGAGATATGGTGAGCAGCTCTGGTGTTATAGAGATATGGTGAGCAGCTCTGGTGTTATAGAGATATGGTGAGCAGCTCTGGTGTTATAGAGATATGGTGAGCAGCTCTGGTGTTATAGAGATATGGTGAGCAGCTCTGGTGTTATAGAGATATGGTGAGCAGCTCTGGTGTTATAGAGATATGGTGAGAAGCTCTGGTGTTATAGAGATATGGTGAGCAGCTCTGGTGTTATAGAGATATGGTGAGCAGCTCTGGTGTTCTAGAGATATGGTGAGCAGCTCTGGTGTTATAGAGATATGGTGAGCAGCTCTGGTGTTATAGAGATATGGTGAGCAGCTCTGGTGTTATAGAGATATGGTGAGCAGCTCTGGTGTTATAGAGATATGGTGAGCAGCTCTGGTGTTATAGAGATATGGTGAGTAGCTCTGGTGTTATAGAGATATGGTGAGCAGCTCTGGTGTTATAAGGAGGGATCAGACCAAGGAGGGTTTTCCAATGAGTTTCTCGTTGAGAATGTAACGTCTCCCTCTCTTGGTTTCATCAGCTTTGCATTGTTGATGGACGACTGAAGACAAGAACTGATAGAACTTAACCCTAACCCTGTGGTAGAACTGATGTAGAAGGACGAGCCTCTGAAGATAGGTGTCCCATTCAATCTTTGTTTTGGTAGAGAGAGAGAGAGAGAGAGAGAGAGAGAGAGAGAGAGAGAGAGAGAGAGAGAGAGAGAGAGAGAGAGAGAGAGAGAGAGAGAGAGAGAGAGAGAGAGAGACATACTACACACACATACATATACACACATACTAGAAGTCAAGTCAAGTCAAGAGTTTTATTTGTCACGGCATGCAAGTATACAGTGAAATGTGGGGGGTCTTGGATGAGATAGGACATTTGTGGATGAGAATAGGATAGGATGAGAATAAGACATTTGTGCAATAATACAAGTAATAAGATAAAGACATATCAGGTATATGTACATGACGTTTACAAAAAGCATGTAAGACATACAAAAGAGAGAGAGAGAGAGAGAGAGAGAGAGAGAGAGAGAGAGAGAGAGGGGTTGCGTAGGTCAGGCAGCGAAATGAAAACCCTTGCGTTATTATGATTGTGGTCTGACCAGGGTGTAAACACTACACTACATTTAGTCATTTAGCTGACCGCTTTTATCCAAAGCAACTTACAAGTTCTGTACGACAAGTCATCAGGAAGGGCACAACTCTATCAGCTGAGTAACAATGTGCATCAAAGTGTTGAGTGCTACAGTGTAGGTTAGTATATTAGGACAAGTGCATGACAGTAAGGTAAGTGGTTTATTATTATTATTTTAGATATTGATTGATTGTCTTTAGTCGATGGTGAAATACTGGACGGGTTTCGGCTGTCCTAACTGTGGTGGGCAGTTCGTTCCACCATTGTGGGACAAGGACTGAGAAAAGGCGACTTTTCTTTGATGACCCTCCCGGAACTCGAATAATAGTGGGTCTGAGGCGGCCAAAAGATGCAGAGCGTAGGGGTCTTGAGGGTGTGTAGTTAGAAGATGCAGAGCATATAGGGGTCTTGAGGGTGTGTAGTTAGAAGATGCAGAGCGTAGGGGTCTTGAGGGTGTGTAGTTAGAAGATGCAGAGCGTAGGGGTCTTGAGGGTGTGTAGTTAGAAGATGCAGAGCGTAGGGGTCTTGAGGGTGTGTAGTTAGAAGATGCAGAGCGTAGGGGTCTTGAGGGTGTGTAGTTAGAAGATGTAGAGCGGAGGGGTCTTGAGGGTGTGTAGTTAGAAGATGCAGAGCGTAGGGGTCTTGAGGGTGTGTAGTTAGAAGATGCAGAGCGTAGGGGTCTAGAGGGTGTGTAGTTAGAAGATGCAGAGCGTAGGGGTCTTGAGGGTGTGTAGTTAGAAGATGTAGAGCAGAGGGGTATTGAGGGTGTGTAGTTAGAAGATGCAGAGTGTAGGGGTCTTGAGGGTGTGTAGTTAGAAGATGTAAAGCGGAGGGGTCTTGAGGGTGTGTAGTTAGAGACCATTGACCGGAGGTAGGCGGGAGCCGTTCACTTTGCCGCACGGTATGCCAGGTCGAGGGCCTCGAAGCGGATTCACTAACCCTGATGTTTTACAACCTAATGCCATCGCTGCCGCAGCTCACTCTGCATGGAGTATGTTCCTCTGAAGCAAACCCCCTCTGCGCCCCCCCCCCCCCTCCCCCATCGGCCAGTCAGCACAACTCCTCTCTCTGCTCAGGTATCTGGAGCTTCTGTGTTGGAGACTTGAATCATTTATGGAGCCGTGCTGCTGCTGTCCAGAGAACCAGCCAGCCAGCCTTTTTTTAAGAATCAAGAGGTTTATTTGTCACATAAATACCAGGGCATACAGTGAAATGCGGGTGGTCATGCCCGCATCGATTGTGCATAAAAAAAATAAAATAGGTAAGACACAAGTTGTGGCATGATAAAAAAAGACATGCTAAGTTCCTGAGAAACTGGTTCCTATGTACGCTACTATACAATATACAATTTACAATTTTAACTCCGCCATTTTTATACTTAATGTATCTAATCTATACTATACAATAGTTACAATTATAGCCTATCTGAACCACAGGGAACAGAGGGGCTGAACTGAAATGCACACAATAAAAACATATACAATATGTCACATAAGAAAGGCAGGTCTCTCAAACTGTATATATATATATACGGTATACACAGCATTATTGTACATAATATCATATGTGGGTTATGTGCAGGTCTATAAGTAGGTATATAGAATGATTACATGCAGGTATATTCAGACCCAGTATCATATCATATATTCAGTATCATATTTATACCTGGTGGTAAATAACTCTGTATACATATAAGTTTAGTTAGAGAAAGTTTTTGACAAACTAACGGCGCCTGGCTCTCGGAGGAGAGCATGATCGCTAACTCTACAATCCAGTGATGATCTCTGGAGAAGCTAAACATCTGGAGTCGTCAGCTGTCTGCAAGTTACATAACTGTGGAAGCTAATGACCGTTCTAAACAATCGAGCTCGTTAGCACCGTCAGCATGCGATTTCACCAGGGTTGATTACGGCTAATTTGTGTCTTTTGCAGTTTTTGCTATTGTGGAGCCGTCCTGCGTGACCCTCGTCACGCTAATTATGGCTACGAGCGTGTTAGTATGTACAGTAGTCTAATTTTCAGCTTTATGCGTGTGCTGTATTTACCGTATATAGATATATCCGTCTGTACATACCTGCATGTAATCCTTTTTACATATCGGGTAGTTCATTCAATCTTTATTTATACTCGATAATACACTGAGTAAACCCTACACCACTACACTACTACGCTACTACACCACTACACCACTACACCACTACACTACTACACTACTACACTACTACACTACTACACCACTACACTACTACACTACTACACCACTACACCACTACACTACTACACTACTACACCACTACACCACTACACTACTACACCACTACACCACTACACTACTACACTACTACACCACTACACCACTACACTACTACACCACTACACTACTACACTACTACACTACTACACCACTACACCACTACACTACTACACCACTACACTACTACACTACTACACTACTACACTACTACACTACTACACTACTACACTACTACACTACTACACCACTACACTACTACACCACTACACTACTACACCACTACACTACTACACTACTACACTACTACACTACTACACAACTACACTACTACACTACTACACTACTACACCACTACACTACTACACCACTACACTACTACACTACTACACTACTACACTACTACACCACTACACTACTACACTACTACACTACTACACCACTACACCACTACACCACTACACCACTACACTACTACACTACTACACTACTACACTACTACACTACTACACCACTACACTACTACACCACTACACTACTACACCACTACACTACTACACTACTACACTAGTACACTACTACACCACTACACTACTACACCACTGCTCTACTACACTACTACACTACTACACTACTACACCACTACACTACTACACCACTACACTACTACACTACTACACTACTACACCACTACACTACTACTCTACTACTCTACTACACCACTACACCACTACACTACTACACTACTACACTACTACACTACTACACTACTACACCACTACACTACTACACTACTACACCACTACACTACTACACTACTACACCACTACACCACTACACTACTACACCACTACACCACTACACTACTACACCACTACACTACTACACTACTACACCACTACACTACTACACTACTACACCACTACACTACTACACTACTACACCACTACACCACTACACTACTACACCACTACACTACTACACTACTACACCACTACACTACTACTCTACTACACCACTACAACACTACACCACTACACTACTACATCACTACTCTACTACACCACTACTCCACTACACCACTACAACACTACACTACTACACTACTACACCACTACTCTACTACACTACTACACCCCTACACTACTACACTACTACACCACTACACTACTACACTACTACACTACTACACCACTACACCACTACACCCCTACACCACTACACTACTACACTACTACACTACTACACTACTACACTACTACACCACTACACCACTACACTACTACACTACTACACCACTACACCACTACACTACTACACCCCTACACCACTACACTACTACACTACTACACTACTACACTACTACACCCCTACACCACTACACTACTACACCACTACACCCCTACACCACTACACCACTACACTACTACACTACTACACTACTACACTACTACACCACTACACCACAACTCTACTACACCACTACACCACTACACCACTACACCACTACACTACTACACCACTACACCCCTACACCACTACACCACTACACTACTACACCACTACACCACTACACTACTACACTACTACACTACTACTCTACTACACCACTACACTACTACACCCCTACAACACTACACCACTACACTACTACACCACTACACCCCTACACCACTACACCACTACACTACTACACTACTACACTACTACACTACTACTCTACTACACCACTACACTACTACACCACTACACCACTACACCACTACACTACTACACTACTACACTACTACACTACTACACCACTACTCTACTACACTACTACACCCCTACACTACTACACTACTACACCACTACACTACTACACTACTACACTACTACACCACTACACCACTACACCCCTACACCACTACACTACTACACTACTACACTACTACACTACTACACTACTACACCACTACACCACTACACTACTACACTACTACACCACTACACCACTACACCCCTACACCACTACACTACTACACTACTACACTACTACACTACTACACCCCTACACCACTACACTACTACACCACTACACCCCTACACCACTACACCACTACACTACTACACTACTACACTACTACACTACTACACCACTACACCACAACTCTACTACACCACTACACCACTACACCACTACACCACTACACTACTACACCACTACACCCCTACACCACTACACCACTACACTACTACACCACTACACCACTACACTACTACACTACTACACTACTACTCTACTACACCACTACACTACTACACCCCTACACCACTACTCTACTACACCACTACTCTACTACACCACTACACCACTACACTACTACACTACTACACCACTACACTACTACACTACTACACCACTACACTACTACACTACTACACCACTACACCACTACACTACTACACTACTACACCACTACACCACTACACTACTACACCACTACACCACTACACCACTACACTACTACACCACTACACCACTACACCACTACACCACTACACTACTACACTACTACACCACTACACCACTACACCACTACACTACTACACCACTACACCACTACACTACTACACTACTACACCACTACACTACTACACCACTACATTACTACACCACTACACTACTACACTACTACACTACTACACCACTACACTACTACACCACTACACTACTACACCACTACACTACTACACTACTACACTACTACACCACTACACTACTACACCACTACACTACTACACCACTACACCACTACACTACTACACCACTACACTACTACACCACTACACCACTATACTACTACACCACTACACTACTACACCACTACACTACTACACCACTACACCACTACACCACTACACTACTACACTACTACACTACTACACTACTACACCACTACACCACTACACCACTACACCACTACACCACTACACTACTACACCACTACACTACTACACTACTACATTACTACACAACTACACTACTACACTACTACACTACTACACTACTACACTACTACACCACTACACCACTACACCACTACACCACTACACTACTACATTACTACACAACTACACCACTACACTACTACACCACTACACCACAACACTACTACACTACTACACTACTACACTACTACACTACTACACCACTACACCACTACACCACTACACCACTACACCACTACACTACTACACCACTACACTACTACACCACTACACCACTACACCACTACACTACTACACTACTACACTACTACACTACTACATTACTACACAACTACACTGCTACACTACTACACCACTACACTACTACACCACTACACTACTACACTACTACACCACTACACCACTACACTACTACACTACTACACTACTACACTCCTACACCACTACACCACAACACTACTACACCACTACACCACTACACCACTACACCACTACACCACTACACTACTACACCACTACACCACTACACTACTACACCACTACACTACTACACCACTACACCACTACACTACTACACCACTACACCACTACACCACTACACCACTACACCACTACACTACTACACCACTACACTACTACACCACTACACTACTACACCACTACACCACTACAACACTACACTCCTACACCACTACACTACTACACCACTACTCTACTACACTACTACACTCCTACACCACTACACTCCTACACCACTACACTCCTACACCACTACACTACTACACCACTACTCTACTACACCACTACACTCCTACACCACTACACTCCTACACCACTACACTACTACACCACTACACTACTACACCACTACACTCCTACACCACTACACTACTACACCACTACACTACTACACCACTACACTACTACACCACTACACCACTACAACACTACACTCCTACACCACTACTCTACTACACCACTACACTGTTACGCTCCTACACCACTACACCACTACACTACTACACAACTACACTACTACACTCCTACACCACAACACTACTACACTACTACATTACTACACAACTACACTGCTATACTCCTACACCACTACACTACTACACTACTTTCTCTCCCCCTCTCTCTCCATCTCTCTCCCTCTCTCTCTCCCTCTCTCTCTCCATATCTGTATTTTTCTCTCCCTCTATCTCTCTTTATCTCCCTCTCTCTGTATCTCTCTCTCCCTATCTCTATCTGTATCTCTCTCTCACTCTCTCTCCCTCTCTCTCTCCATATCGGTATCTTTCTCTCCCTCTCTCTCCCCCTCCCTCTCCCTATCTATCTCTATCTCTCCCTCTCTCAATTCAATTCAATTCAATTCAATTCAATTCAATTCAATTCAATTCAAATGGGCTTTATTGATACATACATTTACATTGCCAAAGCCAAACAAATCAAAACAAAAAGCTCTCTCTGTATCTCACTCTGTATCTCTCCCTCTCCCTCTCTCTCTGTATCTTGTAGGGCTGTACCGAATAGTTTGAAGCTTCGTTCACAACATTGACATTGTTGAATTGACAACAATTCTAAATCAAATTTCAACTTTTTTATAATTTTTTTTTTTTTTTTTTTATTATATATATATTTTTTAAACCGATGGGGTTTTTCTTCACAGTTGCACTATTTTAGTGTATGACTCGTCATAAAAAAAAAAAAAATACATTTATCATAAATTATGTAGCCTATCTCCATCCACTTGGCGCTCCATCAAGACATTCGTACCAACCGTGCCCGTATTGGATTATTTATGTTAACGAATCTGACGAGTTATATTCTTTAAAGAAAGTTGATTTAATTTAAAAAGAATACTAATTTAATCGGATTCATCACTTTATTCAAATTGAGGATTTGGTTTGAGGATATAAAAAGTCATTTTTTTAAGTCATAAAATATGACGACATACATTCGAAGCTTTGTTCGAATACTTCAATAGAAGCTTTGAATGTAAATTTTTTTTTACATTCGGTACAGCTATCTCTCCCTCTCCATCTCACTCTCTCTCTGTATCTCTATCTCTCTCTGTGTCTCTCCCTCTCTCTCTCTGTATCTTTCTCCCTCTCTCTGTATCTTTCTCTGTCTCCCTCTCTCTGTATCTCTCTCTCTCACCTCTGTATACCCCTCACAATAACACTGTCCTTGAATTTTCCAATTTCCTTAAGTCCACACACACAAACACACAAACACACACACAGACATTATCTCTCTCTCTTCCTTCCTCTCTATTTCTCTCTCTCGCTCACCTCTTCTGTGAGTAATTCAACACACACACACACACACACACACACACACACACACACACACACACACACACACACACACACACACACACACACACACACACACACACACGCTCTGCCAATGTGTGTTGTGTGCACCACTAGCAGTGTCCTTGGATGTGTCATAACACAGAGGTTGGACCCAAATTTATAGAGATTATAGTAACGGAATGAAAATACAACAGACATGCAAATAGTATCCTTGTTTGACCTTGTTGAATTACACACTACCTAGTGTCCTTGATGATGAATTACACACTACCTAGTGTCCTTGATGATGAATTACACACTACCTAGTGTCCTTGATGATGAATTACACACTACCTAGTGTCCTTGATGATGAATTACACACTACCTAGTGTCCTTGATGATGAATTACACACTACCTAGTGTCCTTGATGATGAATTACACACTACCTAGTGTCCTTGATGATGAATTACACACTACCTAGTGTCCTTGATGATGATGAATTACACACTACCTAGTGTCCTTGTTGAATTACACACTACCTAGTGTCCTTGATGATGAATTACACACTACCTAGTGTCCTTGATGATGAATTACACACTACCTAGTGTCCTTGATGATGAATTACACACTACCTAGTGTCCTTGATGATGAATTACACACTACCTAGTGTCCTTGATGATGAATTACACACTACCTAGTGTCCTTGATGATGAATTACACACTACCTAGTGTCCTTGATGATGAATTACACACTACCTAGTGTCCTTGATGTTGAATTACACACTACCTAGTGTCCTTGATGTTGAATTACACACTACCTAGTGTCCTTGATGATGAATTACACACTACCTAGTGTCCTTGATGTTGAATTACACACTACCTAGTGTCCTTGATGATGAATTACACACTACATAGTGTCCTTGATGATGAATTACACACTACCTAGTGTCCTTAATGATGAATTACACACTACCTAGTGTCCTTGATGAATTACACACTACCTAGTGTCCTTGATGATGAATTACACACTACCTAGTGTCCTTGATGATGATGAGTTACATACTTCCTAGTGGGGCTGCACGATTCTTATTGAAATGTGAATCAAGATTTTTCTCCCTAAGAATTGAGATCACGATTCTCTCACACAATTTTCTTTCAATAAAAACATTTATTGCACTCTTTCTTAAACAGACAACATAACATATATCAAAGTGCTTGACTTAAACTTAAAATTATCTTGTAACATACAAAATAACTCAAGTCTCTTTTCCTTTTTTGATATTTTTAATGTTTCTCTGATGCATAAGTGGGCTTGACCTTTAAATGAGCAGGTTTATTTGTTTTCCACAAGATGGCGCCATTTCTATTGCTTCCACGGCCTGTACGCGTCTATATTTTCTACAACGGAGTTCGGCGATTTGCGAATCTGATTGGCCACTGACGTTTCTGGTCATGTGACATGTGCGCCCAATAGCGTGACGAGCTGTGTCTTTGCCCATTTCCGCGTCGAACAGCCTGCAAAGCACCTGGCGTTCTATCGCCTAACCCTAACCCTAACCTTAACCAACTTCGAAAGAGTGCCTAAGCTTAACCGTCGGAATCAGGGCAGGCGTTCTATCGCCATGCTCTAAGACAAACTCTAACCTTAACCGACTTCGAACGAGCGCCTAAGCCTAACCAGTGTAGAAACTTGCGGTCCCACGATTGGTCGTACATGTCACATGACCAGAAATGACACTGGCCAATCAGATTCGCAAATCGCCGAACTCCGTTGTAGAAAAATAACAGGTGGCCTGTACGCCCACACTGAGATACAGATCGCTTTGGTCGGGACTGATCTGAACCTCTTGCTTGCTGTAGTGATGTCACACCAGGAAGTCAAGACTAGATCTAGACACGCTTGTACGTCGTTCCAGTTAGTTTGACATGTGGTTTTGACATTTCTCTCTGATTTCTAGAGCGTGTCTGGGCACATGCAGCTAATCACTGTTAGTAACCATGGCAACCCAGAGCACGAGGGGGTTGAATGCGCATAAAAAAAATATTTCTTAAAGGGACAGACACACATTCACTGATAATACAGTCAATTAGTTTTTTTTACACACACACACACACACACACACACACACACACACACACACACACACACACACACACACACACACACACACACACACACACACACGCATGAACTGTCTCATGAACTGTCATAGAGTGGAGAGTCGTTTTCCATTGGTGTAGGCTAGCACCTCCCCCTTTATGTTAGCCCTGCCCCCTTTTATAACATTTAGCATGAGGGTTGCATCTTATCACGAATTATGCGCTTGTTTGTAATTTATGTGGAGATAAATCATTCAACTGTGTGTGTGTACGAGAGAGAGAATATCCCCTCTGCTTGATGACCCCCCCCACCACGCACACACACACACACACACACACACACACACACACACACACACACACACACACACACACACACACACACACACACACACACACACACACACACACACACACACACACACACACACACACAGGGAGAGAGGATCTTTATTCTTTTAACATCGACACCCGCTGCAAAATGATTAGTCTCTGCAGACAATTATTCATCTGGTGCTTCTCTCACTATATTTAGCCTATAGATGACCTGACCAGTGTGGCTGTGGTGTGTAGTGTGCAGTGTGTAGTGTGCAGTGTGTATGTTGTCTATACTAACAGTATAATGGAGCTCTATGGAGAAACCATGACACTGGCCTGACTAAAAGTATAATGGAGCTCTATGGAGAAACCATGCCACTCCCCTGACTAAAAGTATAATGGAGCTCTATGGAGAAACCATGACACTCCCCTGACTAAAAGTATAATGGAGCTCTATGGAGAAACCATGACACTCCCCTGACTAAAAGTATAATGGAGCTCTATGGAGAAACCATGACACTCCCCTGACTAACAGTATAATGGAGCTCTATGGAGAAACCATGACACTCACCTGACTAAAAGTATAGTGGAGCTCTGGGCGGCTACGTGGCGTAGTGGGCAAGGCGCTCGCCACGAAATCTGGAGACGCTGGGCTTGCCTGTTCGAGCCCAGCGCTCCACATTTGCTTTCAGTTTAGCTGGTCGTCCGTACTAATACACATTGGCCGTATTAGGGGGTGGGAAACTGATGGGTGGGGATCGGGCGTTGTGGACAGCGACTCCTACAGGTCGGTTGGTGCGCCTGCGCAGTAGAATCAGGAAGTGTCGGGGGCAGCGTGAGCCTCCCACGCGCTACTCCTCGCCACTGAGAGATCGAGCTGCGCAGGTGAAAAGATGCGACTGCTGTTACCTCAAGTACCGGAGGGGACTTGTGCTATGTATGACTTAGTCCACATTGCAGCCGGCTTGTGGGAGGCAAGAAACAGCGTTCGTGACAGGGGAGGGTTGAATTGGATGATACGAAATTGGGATGGGAGAAAATATAGAAAATGGGAGAAAAAGTGGATAAAAAAAAAAAGTATAATGGAGCTCTATGGAGAAACCATGACACTCCCCTGACTAAAAGTATAATGGAGCTCTATGGAGAAACCATGACACTCCCCTGACTAAAAGTATAATGGAGCTCTATGGAGAAACCATGACACTCCCCTGACTAAAAGTATAATGGAGCTCTATGGAGAAACCATGACACTCCCCTGACTAAAAGTATAATGGAGCTCTATGGAGAAACCATGACACTCCCCTGACTAAAAGTATAATGGAGCTCTATGGAGAAACCATGACACTCCCCTGACTAAAAGTATAATGGAGCTCTATGGAGAAACCATGACACTCCCCTGACTAAAAGTATAACGGGGCTCTATGGAGAAACCATGACACTCCGCTGACTAAAAGTATAATGGAGCTCTATGGAGAAACCACGACACTCCCCTGACTAAAAGTACAATGGAGCTCTATGGAGAAACCATGCCACTCCCCTGACTAAAAGTATAATGGAGCTCTATGGAGAAACCATGACACTCCCCTGACTAAAAGTATAATGGAGCTCTATGGAGAAACCATGCCACTCCCCTGACTAAAAGTATAATGGAGCTCTATGGAGAAACCATGCCACTCCCCAGACTAAAATTAGAATCAAACAAAAACGGCTGGATGTAATTTGGCCAAATCAGCATTGCTGTGAGTGAGAGTCTTTCACCTTTTACATTATCTAGCTTTGGCATGGATCGATTGTTTAGATCGCTAGCACGGCTAACAAATGCAAATATATTGTAGCCTGCCCCGTTGTTCTGATCAGGATTCCGTTCCTGTTTGCCTCCCCGAGACTATAGCCAGTTAACAAAACTAACAAACCATCAAGTTAACGTTAAATAAGCTTTGCTAGCGCCGCACCCTGTTGCCATGCAAACAAAGGGAACCGCTCCCGCCGACCTCCCGCCTACCTCCGGTCAATGGTCTCTAACTACACACCCTCAAGACCCCTACGCTCTGCATCCCCTGGCCGTCTCAGACCCACTCCACAAGCCGCCTTTTTTCCCAGTCCTTGCCCCACAAACCGAAACCCGTCAGCCGAAACCCGTCCAATCTTTCGCCGTCGACTAAAGACACACTTCTTCAACCATTATCTGAAAAAAAAAATATATAAAACTTTAAGAAACTCTAACCCTAACTAACCTTACTGTCATGCACTTGTCCTAATAAACTAACCTACACTGTTGCACTCAACACTTTGATGAACATTGTTACTCAGCTGATAGAGTTGTACCTTTCCTTCCTGATGACTTGTCGTACAGAACTTGTAAGTCGCTTTGGATAAAAGCGTCAGCTAAATGACTAAATGTAAATGCTAATGTAAAACAGGAGCTTTAGCACAGCCTCTTTGAACAGGAATAGAAAAACCTTAGCATAGCGCTAATCGTGATTAGCATAGCTAGGGGGGTATTGGCAAAAATGATGATGCTGTATTTTTCAGCGTTCATAAAAAGGTAATATTATTATTGTGTTATATATATAAGTGACCCCGTTAACCTAATATTATTATTGTGTTATATATATAAGTGACTCCGTTAACCTAATATCATTATTGTGTTATATATATAAGTGACTCCGTTAACCTAATATTATTATTGTGTTATATATAAGTGACTCCGTTAACCTAATATTATTATTGTGTTATATATAAGTGACTCCGTTAACCTAATATTATTATTGTGTTATATATATATAAGTGACTCCGTTAACCTAATATTATTATTGTGTTATATATATAAGTGACTCCGTTAACCTAATATTAGGGAACAGCACTGGGTCACAGATTATTACATCATGACTTTATAGAAACTATTTGACCATTGAATTAATTCCTCAATTAAAGCAACGATGTGCCATATTTTCAAGTAATTAATCAAGGTCCTGGAGTGTATGTGAAACTGAGATCATCGTTCGCACGACACACCTTCGCTGCTCTGGTCTGGTGAGACGGCGCTCAGTCGCTCATAGAGAAATCATCCGCCCTGATTGGTCTCCTTTTATGGGGACATAAAGAACCTACATAAAGACCAACGCTGCCTGAGATCTGAATTACAATTATCTCTTCGGCCATCTAAGTCACTCCATTGATTATTGTGGGTCCATTGTGTTTTTAACATGCAAAGTTAATCGGCTGTCTTATATTTATGGTGACAAGTTATTGATCTGTGTTTATTAATGTGGTGAAGGGTGTTGCTATGTGTACTAATTACTGATCCAGCCTGCTGTACTGATCCACCACCCCCCTCCCTCTGTCTTTACCCTATAACAGGCTTCTAATTGAGGAAGATGGGAAATGGCTGCTTTTTTATATATCGCTTTTATCCAAAGCGCTTTACAATTTGTTACTCACATTTTACCCGTTCACTCACACATTCACACACCGACGGCGGAGGCGACCATGCAAGGTGCCAACCTGCTCATCATCGGGAGCAATTAGGGGTTAAGTGTCTTGCTCAAGGACACATCGTCGACACGCTCCCCGGGAGCAGCTGGGAATCGAACCGGGAACCTCCGGATCGCCAGACGACTGCTCTATACCTCCCGAGCCACTGTTGCCTCACAAAGGAAAGGTCTGTTGTTTCTGAAGCCATGTATCGTCAGCCTGATGAAGACTCTGTTGTTTCTGAAGCCGTGTATCGTCAGCCTGATGAAGACGCTGTTGTTTCTGAAGCCGTGTATCGTCAGCCTGATGAAGACGCTGTTGTTTCTGAAGCCGTGTGTCGTCAGTTTGATGAAGACGCTGTTGTTTCTGAAGCCATGTATCGTCAGTTTGATGAAGACGCTGTTGTTTCTGAAGCCACATGTATCGTCAGTTTGATGAAGACGCTGTTGTTTCTGAAGATGGTCCGTGTCTCCAGGTCCTCATCTGAACTCTCTGTGAACTCTCTGTGAACTCTCTGTGAACTCTCTCCGACCCTCAGGACTCAGTGGTAACAGGTCTGCCAGTAAGCCTCCAGACAGGAACTGACATCATAATGGTGTCTTGGTACGGAATGTGAGCCTGATTTACAAGCAACGGAGACGCGAGATACTCGTTGTGTCTGGGTTTCAATTAGATCATCGGCACTTTAGCCGAGGCTCTATTACTCTTTCATCACCACTGGTTTTCACCGATGACTGCGGTGGTTTCACTTCCGATCCACGTCTGACCACGACGGGCGGAGGACCAGCGATGGTGGCGCAAAAAACTCGGGTAAAAAAAAAGAAAAAACTTCCGATCCAATGCGTCTGAAATGATGGAAAAAACATATTTCTCTTTCCGAACATATTTCCCACACGGAAAAGGATTATAAGAAACATTATAGTTCTGCCATTGCAAGGTTTTATAAGAAACATATCGTTTGGAATAATAGGCATTTTTGACCCACCCTCCTACTATGGTCTTAATGTTTAAAATGCAATGTGCCTTTTTCTCCGATGGGCCCTTTAACGACCTCTCCACTTCCGGCAGGTTCCTTCTCATGGCAGCGCCTCCAGAGCTGGAGGAGAGAAACACGTCCTTATATGGAGGAGCTGCTTCCTGCATCCATTTTAACACCTGGCTACTTGTACTCTATAGTCTTCAGTGTGTCCATCGAGGCTGGATTACTGTAATGGCCTGTATGTGGGACGGGCTGTACGATTAATCGATTTTAAATCGAAATCGCGATTTGGAATGATGCAATTATCAAATCGCAAAAAAAAAGAAAATCGCAAAAAAAAAAATTATAATTCCCATTGAGATACAAGATTGGTTTGGGAGAGGGAGGTAAGGGGTTTTAGATTGTGTGTTGTGAAGTTTAGACTTCAGAGAGGGAGAGTAAAGTACAGAAAAAAAGGTATCGATTCCCAGGTAAAAATAAACATTTTCAGACTCGGTGTCCCGAACAGACCCACCGCGTAGTAGGCCAGATGCAAGCCGCATTTTACAATAAACCTCTGTGGGGCTGCTTAAAAAAAATTTATTATCGCAAATGTAATCGCAATCGCAATATCTGTCCGAAAAATCGCAATTAGATTATTTCCCAAAATCGTGCAGCGCTAATGTGGGTCTAGACCAGCTCTCCCTGTATGTGGGTCTAGAGACCAGCTCTCCCTGTATGTGGGTCTAGAGACCAGCTCTGCCTGTATGTGGGTCTAGAGACCAGCTCTCCCTGTATGTGGGTCTAGAGACCAGCTCTCCCTGTATGTGGGTCTAGAGACCAGCTCTCCCTGTATGTGGGTCTAGAGACCAGCTCTCCCTGTATGTGGGTCTAGACCAGCTCTCCCTGTATGTGGGTCTAGAGACCAGCTCTGCCTGTATGTGGGTCTAGAGACCAGCTCTCCCTGTATGTGGGTCTAGAGACCAGCTCTCCCTGTATGTGGGTCTAGAGACCAGCTCTCCCTGTATGTGGGTCTAGAGACCAGCTCTCCCTGTATGTGGGTCTAGAGACCAGCTCTCCCTGTATGTGGGTCTAGACCAGATCTCCCTGTATGTGGGTCTAGACCAGCTCAATGCTGCTGCACGCCTCTTGACACATCAGACCAGTACTGGCTCCCTCTGTTAACTTCAGGCTTGATTTGATACAATTGGGATGTTTGTGTTCAAGGCCTTGAATGTTCTGGCCCCTCAGTACCTATAGCTGAACTCCTCCATGTCTGGACCCCAGCGAGAGCACTGAGGTCATCAAACAAACTACTTTTAGATGTGCCAAGGTCCAGGCTAAGTAAAAACAAAAGGGGACAGAGCTTTTGCGGTGGTGGCTGCCCCTAAATTGTGGAACAGTCTTCCACTGCAAATGAGGTCTGCCGCCCAGGCCCTAGAGAGTTGAAGACTCACCTGTTTTTATTGGCTTTTTGAGGCTTGGTAAGCCACACATCCCTGGTCGTGTCGTGATTGTTTTTGAATGAATGAATGAATGAAAAAGTTTATTTTTGGACATGTTATTCTCCATATTTCTCCAAACAACTCACGATATCTTGTTCCGTCGAACCAAACAATCATAGCAACAAAGAAAAAAAAACATAAAAAAAGAAAAAAGAAATAAATAAGGAATTATAAACAAAAGGTCAAGAGCAATGTGTTTGGTTAGCAGACATGTCCAAAAAAGGAGTAGAGGGAAGCTAAGTTTATTGATCCCTACCCCCTTATTTTTTTATGTATTGTAGCTTTTGATTTTGGGTATACTGTATTTTGTTTTTATATTGTACAGCACTTTGGTGCAACTTCGGTTGGTTTTAAATGTGCTATATAAATAAAGTTGACCTTGACCTATTATACTAACTAGGAATGTCCGATATTATCGGCCGATATCGGCATTAAAATGTGATATCGGAAAATATCGGTATTGGTTTTCAAAAAAAAAATAATAATAATAATTTTTTTTACATTTCTATAACCTTTATTTACCCAGGCAAGCAAGTAAGAACAAATTCTGATTTTATTTATTGTCAAAAGTATGCATAATGTTGTGTTAATTCCACAACAAGAGATATGGAATGTTAATTACCTGAAATTATTCCATTTTTGGGGGGGAAACCCTGCATATATCGGTATCGGTTGATATCGGTTGATATTGGTATCGGAAATTAAGAGATGGACAATATCGGTGTATCGGTATCGGTAAAAAAGCCAATATCGAGCATCCCTAATAATAACGTGTCTCTACTACTAGGCACTCGACACTGCAGCACTCAACACGTTTCAACACTTTGAGGAACATTGTTACTCGGCTGAAAGAGTTGGACCCTTCCTTCCTGCTGACTTGTCGTACAGAACTTGTAAATGGAGAGTTATGGTACAAATACAAATATCACTATAAAGTACAAAAACAAGTACAGTACTTGAGTAAACGTACACACCGGTAGTCACAGTACTTTCCACCCTTTGGTTTGTAGCGTACAGCCAGGTTCACGGAGGTGCTGACAGGTTACTGACTGAGTCTATTTTTACCAGCTTACCGTTCGTCCAGCGAACTGCTGCTGCTGGATAATTCATTCAGGAGCAAATCCACCTCTCACCTCCCTCCCCCTCCCTCCCCCCTCCCTCCCTCTCATCTCCCTCCCCCCTCCCTCCCTCTCATCTCCCTCCCACCTCCCTCCATCCTCCCCTCCCTCCCACCTCCCTCCCCTCCCTCCCACCTCCCTCCCACCTCCCTCCCCCCCTCCCTCCCTCCCCCTCCCTCCCACCTCCCTCCCCCTCCCCCTCCCTCCCACCTCATTTCCCCCTGCCCCTCCCTCCCTCCCACCCCCTCCCACCTCCATCCCCCCTCCCTCCCTCCCCCCTCCCTCCCTCCCCCTCCCTCCCACCGTAATGCAGTTACTGTGTCAGAGCTGTCTCCTCAGACCCCAGAATAGTCGACACTTTAAGGAGAGATGAGCTTTTTGCATCTCGACACGTGGAGCTGAACACGGACAGGTGGGAGGAGAGAGAGAGAGAGAGAGAGAGAGAGAGAGAGAGAGAGAGAGAGAGAGAGAGAGAGAGAGAGAGAGAAAGAGAGAGGGTCAGAGAGAGAGACACACACAGAGAGAGAGAAGGGTGGCATGATAGAGAGGGCCAGAGAGAGAGCGAGAGAGAGAGAGAGAGAGAGAGAGAGAGAGAGAGAGAGAGAAGAGAGGGCCAGAGAGAGAGATAGGGTTAGAGAGAGAGAGAGACAGAGAGAGAGACACACAGAGAGATAGAGAGAGAGCAAGAGAGAGAGAGAGAGAGAGAGAGAGAGAGAGAGGGCCAGAGAGAGAGAGAGAGAAAGAGAGAGAGAGAGAGAAGGAGGGAATGATAGAGAGGGCCAGAGCGAGAGAGAGAGAGAGAGAGAGACATAGGGCCAGAGAGAGAGAGAGGGCCAGCGAGAGAGAGCTGGTCAGCCCAGGGGGAGGGGGGGGGGGGGCTTTATTCAGAGCAGCAGTACAAAGCACTCGTCACAGAGGCCTGTTGGCCAGAGAGTTGTTTTTGAAGATATAATTAGATCAATGTCCCCTACTGCTGTACAGTAACTCACCGCTGATGACATCACACTACAGCCATGTTGGCATGAGGTCAACACAACCGGTCCGCTCACACTGTCAACACAACCGGTCCGCTCACACCGGCAACACAACCGGTCCGCTCACACCGTCAACACAACCGGTCCGCTCACACCGGCAACACAAACCGGTCCTCTCACACCGTCAGCACAACCGGTCTCACTCCGTTCACACCAGCAACACGACCGCTCTCACTCCGTTCACACCGTTCTATTCTATAATCATATTTCAAATTGCATGTGTCTGGATGGCAGAATTCAGTGCTTTATCTACAAAACCTTATGTTTAATCATCTTCCCTTTATTCATTTGCTTAGAATCTTTGTACGCGTGATCTCAAGAAGGTGCTGAATGAGCTCAGTGGCAAAAATTTTCATGTCTGGTCGATTCTAGCACAAGGTGTTATTCACCGTCAAAGAGGGGAAATAATTTAAATAGAATTAATATTGATATATTATTGACACAATAATGCTGACACTGGGAATACATTCCCCTGAGATCCATAGATGTCCCTAGATACCAAGAACATGCAAATGGACCTTGTAGAAGTGGAGCAATCTTCCATTTACTTACTGTAGGTATGGATTTTCAGAAAATAGGGCTAGGCTATAGGAGGTTACGCATCAGGCAAAAATGGGGCTATTTTTTGTTTTTGTTTTTGATGATTGCATACCCAAAGTAATGTGTTATTTATTATACTTTATACTTATAGCACATGCATGAGTCTGGTCTCTTTTGAAAGGTAACATGCTTACGTTTCTTACACAATAAAGATAAATCACTTTGAGTGCTAATGTAATAGAGAAACAGTGGTTTGAACACACTGAAATAAATAATCTTCTCCTTACTTTTGTGTTGACTTGTTGCCAGATGCCTGTTTCTGGGTTCCAGCTGAGAGGTAGGAGCTGGAAAACATAACGGTTCCATAGCCTGAAGTCTTATCTAGTACAGGTCCAAAGTTAATAAAAATCCCACGGAAAATGAGTGTTTTACAAAGGTTTTTGTAACGTGTGTACCGTAATAATTCAGCGTGATTATCCAAAATGGCCGTCCACTTCCATTCGTTCAGATGCGTGAGTCAAAACAAAGAGCTTCTTGGTCTTCTTCTGCCCCCTTCTCCTTGCTATCAGCGCTTGTCTGGGATCGCTTTCGGAGCAGACGCTCCATGGCTACAACGGTGGTCAATCATTTTCGCCATCAGCGGTGACTGGTGAGTTCTGGACCGTTTACAACCGGACGTGGTCACTCGTCGAAGCGGCTTTTCAAATGGCGCTCGCCGGATATTTCGTCTTGTAACTCGAGACCCGAAGCACGCAATAGGTCGAGTGTGGTGACGATCGAAAGGTGGCAAATTCAACTTTCCAAAAATTTATTGGATGATCAGCGAAAAATGCAGCCCGGAGCCGACAGACGAGAGCAAAGTGCTGCGACATGCGCGTGTCCCGAGCGTTAAGAGGTTAATTTCACTTTGACTGTTAATTGCACTCTGACTTCTATTCTTTTTTCATGCTCTTTCCTTTTCGTCTATTTCAGGTAAAGCACCTTGAATCGCATCAGTGCATGAAATATGAATATATAATATATGTATAAATAAACGTTGTGCCTCGTACGCGTTACGCGGTACCCTTGAACTTGCATGACTTGCCAGAAATAAAAAGGAATGGTTCCGGTGTGTTTAAAAATAAACGTAGCCTCCTTCTCCCTGACGCTGCTGCTCTCCACCAGCCCAGCGCGGGGTTGTATTGAAATCATCAGATCAGTCGTCAGTGTATTACTTAAGCGCTTTAATTATTACAGTGTTATTAGAAGCTGTGGAAATCATTTGGATGAATGATATTTGGCTATAATTAAAAATACCTGTTTGGTACTAATTATGCTGCATAAGCGCTTTACAATTTTGTTCCTCACATTCACCCATTCCCACTCACATATAATAGAATAGAATAGAATAGAATAGTATAGAATAGAATAGAATAGAATAGAATAGAATAGAATAGAATAGAATAGAATAGAATAGAATAGAATAGAATAGAATAGAATAGAATAGAATAGAAATACTTTTATTATCCCGTGGGAAATTTGACACTGCAAATCGCTCAACATTTAAACATTTAGACAGTTAGACAGGACAGGTCACGAGTTAGAATAATAACACAAATCAAATCAAGTTGCCTAAGATAAGAGTAGAGTAAAATAGAATAAAAATGGAATAAAATATACAGTAAATAAATACAGTAAAAATATACTGAGCATGGGGGAAGGGGGGGGGGTACAGGTAGTAAAAACAACACAAGCAGTGTAAACAAATTGGTCAATATAATTAACTATCTAACTAACTTAAATATATATTCACAGTATTCACAGTGTCACATAAGGTGCAGTATGCATCAGGTAGTGTTATTGTCCTCCTTGGGTTCCTATTAGTCCTAGGTCAATGTCTGGCAGCAGTCGCTGCCCCCTGTTGTGGAGCCTGGAGGCCGCTAGTCGCGGCATCCTGCCACTATGGAGCTGCCGCTCTGTGCTCAGTGATGCAGTGAGGCACAGTGATGCATTGTATAGTCTGATGGCTGTTGGAATGAAGGACTTCCTGTGCCGTTCAGTGCTGCATTTGGGTAGTGTGAGCCTAGCACTGAACATGCTCCTCCTGTCAGCCAAGTCTGTGTATAGTGGGTGGGAGGGGTTTTCCCTGATGGCCTGGAGCTTAGCAAGGCTCCTCCTCTCCGCCACCCTTGCTAGGGAGTCCAGTTCCACCACAACCACGCTACTGGCCTTCCTGACCAGCTTATCCAGCCTGATTGTGTCCCCCGCTCTCAGTCCGCTGCCCCAGCAGGTCACAGCGTACAAGAAGGCGCCCACCACCACCGACTCATAGAACATCCTCAACATCCTTGTACAGACATTGAAGGATCTCAGCCTTCTGAGGAAGTAGAGTCGGCTCTGGCCCTTCTTGTACAGTGCCTCTGCGTGTTTTGACCCGTTCAGTTTGTTGTCGATGTGCACACCGAGATATTTGTACACCTCAACCATGTCCACATCAACTCCCCTGATGGAAACGAGGGTCACAGGTGCACTCCTCCTCCTCCCCAGCTCCACAACCAGTTCCTTGGTCTTCGCCACATTTAGCTGCAGGTGGTTTTTATCGCACCATGTGACGATTCACCCATTCCCACTCACATTCACCCATTCCCACTCACATTCACCCGTTCCCACTCACATTCACCCATTCCCACTCACATTCACCCGTTCCCACTCACATTCCCACGCAGACGGCGGAGGCAACCATGCAATCTATCTATCTATCCAGATCTCGATAAGTAATGGGATGATTCCTGTGGGATTTGGTGTGACCTTGTGACCTCGTGACCTCATCGGGGACAACTCTGTTGATTTCAGTGATTCAAGACCTTTCCTCCGGTGCAAACTCCACCCAGCCACGGAACAAACTCCACCCACCCACCACGGAACAAACTCCACCCAGCCACAGAACAAACTCCACACAGCCACAGAACAAACTCCACCCAGCCACCACGGAACAAACTCCACCCGGCCACCACGGAACAAACTCCACCCAGCCACCACGGAACAAACTCCACCCAGCCACCACGGAACAAACTCCACCCAGCCAGCCGCAGAACAAACTCCACCCAGCCACCACGGAACAAACGCCACCCAGCCACCATGGAACAAACTCCACCCAGCCACCACGGAACAAACGCCACCCAGCCACCACGGAACAAACGCCACCCAGCCACCACGGAACAAACTCCACCCAGCTGCCACGGAACAAACACCACCCAGCCACCACGGAACAAACTCCACCCAGCCACCACGGAACAAACTCCACCCAGCCACCACGGAACAAACTCCACCCAGCCACCACGGAACAAACTCCACCCAGCCACCACGGAACAAACTCCACCCAGCCACCACGGAACAAACTCCACCCAGCCACCACGGAACAAACTCCACCCAGCTGCCACGGAACAAACACCACCCAGCCACCACGGAACAAACGCCACCCAGCCACCATGGAACAAACTCCACCCAGCCACCATGGAACAAACTCCACCCAGCCACCACGGAACAAACTCCACCCAGCCACCACGGAACAAACTCCACCCAGTCACAACGGAACAAACTCCACCCAGCCACCATGGAACAAACTCCACCCAGCCACCACGGAACAAACTCCACCCAGCCACCATGGAACAAACTCCACCCAGCCACCACGGAACAAACTCCACCCAGTCACAACGGAACAAACTCCACCCAGCCACCACGGAACAAACTCCACCCAGTCACAACGGAACAAACTCCACCCAGCCACCATGGAACAAACTCCACCCAGCCACGTGGAACAAACTCCACCCAGCCACCACGGAACAAACTCCACCCAGCCACCACGGAACAAACTCCACCCAGCCACAACGGAACAAACTCCACCCAGCCACCATGGAACAAACTCCACCCAGCCACCACGGAACAAACTCCACCCAGCCACCACGGAACAAACTCCACCCAGCCACAACGGAACAAACTCCACCCAGCCACCACGGAACAAACTCCACCCAGCCACCACGGAACAAACTCCACCCAGCCACAACGGAACAAACTCCACCCAGCCACCATGGAACAAACTCCACCCAGCCACCATGGAACAAACTCCACCCAGCCACCACGGAACAAACTCCACCCAGCCACAACGGAACAAACTCCACCCAGCCACCATGGAACAAACTCCACCCAGCCACCACGGAACAAACTCCACCCAGTCACAACGGAACAAACTCCACCCAGCCACCATGGAACAAACTCCACCCAGTCACAACGGAACAAACTCCACCCAGCCACCACGGAACAAACTCCACCCAGCCACCACGGAACAAACTCCACCCAGCCACCATGGAA
>NW_028170366.1:30000-35123 GCF_963971535.1 Notolepis coatsorum
CGGGCGCCTGGTGGTACTAAATCCAGATTTAACTCTGCCATTGGAAAGAGGATATTTTGCCCAATCCATAGAAGTGTGACTTGGCCATAATAAGGTCATTTATAGGCCTGATATTCTATATTCTATATTCATATTTAAAATCGCATGTGTCGGGGCGCACCGCATACAGCACTACGGTGCAACACGGCCGACCAGGGTTCGACTCCCGGACCCGGTGATCTTTGCCGAATGTCTTCCCCGGTCTATCTCCCATTCCTCCTCTCTCTCTCTCTCTCTCTCTCTCTCTCTCTCTACCGGACTGCCCGGTAGCAAAAATCAATAAAAACCTACAAAAACATAACTTGTGCGAAAGGACAAGTACCATTTAAAATCGTATGTGTCCGGATGGCAGAATTCATTACTGTCTACAAAAAACCCTGTAAATCATCTTCCCTTTATTCATTTGCTTCGATTCTTTGTACACGTGATCTCAAGAAGGTGCTGAACGAGCTCAGTGGCTCTATGTTTCACGTCTGGTCAATGTTTCATTGGTCAATTGATATTCTCATTTGGTTCATTACAATCTACTCAAGCCTAGTAACAGACACAATATTTCTGACACTGGGAATACATTCCCTGAGGTCCATAGATGTCCCTAGATACCGAGAACATGCAAATGAACCTTGTAGAAGTGGAGCAATCTTCCATCTACTCGGGTATATACTTTTAGGCGAATTTTCTGAAAATATGGCTCAGGCTTAACAGGTTAATACATATTATTCGGGGGGAACGCAATACTTGTATTCCGCACATTTCTAAAAGCTCTGTCAATAATTTTTTTTTTTTTTTTTTTTTTATGATTACAGGAAAATCTTATCTATAGCACCTTTATGTTACTACATTTGTATTTTAGTCCTTGGAATTCCTTAATTGTGACAATTTTAACACATCACGTCGACTGAAAAAAGGCACTAGCTTAACTTCCCCGTTATCATCATGTGTTTTGGAACCGAAGGGAAGACCCAGGCTTGTCTAGGGACTGAACTGAAGGGGAGACCCAGGCTTGTCTAGGGACTGAACTGAAGGGGAGACCCAGGCTTGTCTAGGGACTGAACTGAAGGGGAGACCCAGGCTTGTCTAGGGACTGAACTGAAGGGGAGACCCAGGCTTGTCTAGGGACTGAACTGAAGGGGAGACCCAGGCTTGTCTAGGGACTGAACTGAAGGGGAGACCCAGGCTTGTCTAGGCACTGAACTGAAGGGGAGACCCAGGCTTGTCTAGGGACTGAACTGAAGGGGAGACCCAGGCTTGTCTAGGGACTGAACCGAAGGGAAGACCCAGGCTTGTCTAGGGACTGAACTGAAGGGGAGACCCAGGCTTGTCTAGGGACTGAACTGAAGGGGAGACCCAGGCTTGTCTAGGGACTGAACTGAAGGGGAGACCCAGGCTTGTCTAGGGACTGAACTGAAGGGGAGACCCAGGCTTGTCTAGGGACTGAACTGAAGGGGAGACCCAGGCTTGTCTAGGGATGGAACTGAAGGGGAGACCCAGGCTTGTCTAGGGACTGAACTGAAGGGGAGACCCAGGCTTGTCTAGGGACTGAACTGAAGGGGAGACCCAGGCTTGTCTAGGGACTGAATCTGAAGGGGAGACCCAGGCTTGTCTAGGGACTGAACTGAAGGGGAGACCCAGGCTTGTCTAGGGACGGAACTGAAGGGGAGACCCAGGCTTGTCTAGAGACTGAACTGAAGGGGAGACCCAGGCTTGTCTAGGGACTGAACTGAAGGGGAGACCCAGGCTTGTCTAGGGACTGAACTGAAGGGGAGACCCAGGCTTGTCTAGGGACTGAACTGAAGGGGAGACCCAGGCTTGTCTAGGGACTGAACCGAAGGGAAGACCCAGGCTTGTCTAGGGACTGAACTGAAGGGGAGACCCAGGCTTGTCTAGGGACTGAACTGAAGGGGAGACCCAGGCTTGTCTAGGGACTGAACTGAAGGGGAGACCCAGGCTTGTCTAGGGACTGAACTGAAGGGGAGACCCAGGCTTGTCTAGGGACTGAACTGAAGGGGAGACCCAGGCTTGTCTAGGGACTGAACTGAAGGGGAGACCCAGGCTTGTCTAGGGATGGAACTGAAGGGGAGACCCAGGCTTGTCTAGGGACTGAACTGAAGGCGAGACCCAGGCTTGTCTAGGGACTGAACTGAAGGGGAGACCCAGGCTTGTCTAGGGACTGAAGGGGAGACCCAGGCTTGTCTAGGGACTGAACTGAAGGGGAGACCCAGGCTTGTCTAGGGACGGAACTGAAGGGGAGACCCAGGCTTGTCTAGAGACTGAACTGAAGGGGAGACCCAGGCTTGTCTAGGGACTGAACTGAAGGGGAAACCCAGGCTTGTCTAGGGACTGAACCGAAGGGAAGACCCAGGCTTGTCTAGGGACTGAACTGAAGGGGAGACCCAGGCTTGTCTAGGGACTGAACTGAAGGGGAGACCCAGGCTTGTCTAGGGACTGAACTGAAGGGGAGACCCAGGCTTGTCTAGGGACTGAACTGAAGGGGAGACCCAGGCTTGTCTAGCGACTGAACCGAAGGGGAGACCCAGGCTTGTCTAGGGACTGAACTAAAGGGGAGACCCAGGCTAGGCTGAAACGTTTTTTTTTCTTACGATTTATTTTAGCTTTATTCTGGTCAGACATGAACGAACAGAGAGCAGAGGAGAGGGAGAAAGGGAGAAGATATGGGGGGGAAGGACATGCGGCAAATGTACGTCCGGGATCGGGAGACAAACCCGGGTCGGCCGTGTAGGTCTGCAGCGCAGTAACGTGGTGCGCCACTCGGGGCGCCCCCCGGCTGAAAAGGGTTTTACGCCGTTACATTGGCTCCTTGCTCCTTGCTTGCATTGAAAAACACTCAGCAACACACAGGGGGAAAAGAGGTGATAGAAATGAGGGTATTGGTAGAATCAGTGGTGGAAAGTAACTGAGTATTTTTACTCAAGTACAGTACTTGAGTCCATTTTCGAGCTACTTGTATGTGAGTGTTTTCATTTTAGGGAACTTTATACTTTTACTCCACTACATTTCAAAGGAAATACTGTACTTTTTACCCCACTACATTTATATGAACCCACCGGTTACTAGTTACTTTGATGGAAAAGATTTTGCATAGAAAACATGGGGAATATATGAAGATTATATACTTTCACAGAGGACATAATCAGAGCAGCACAACTGGACCACACGCCACTTTAACATAACCTTTAATCAGAGCAACATAACTGGACCACACGCCACTTTAACATTACCTTTAATCAGAGTAGCATAACTGGACCACACGCCACTTTAACATAACCTTTAATCAGAGCAGCATAACTGAACCACATACCACTTTAACATAACCATTCATCAGAGCAGCATAACTGGACCACACGCACTTTAACATAACCATTAATCAGAGCAGCATAACTGGACCACACGCCACTTTAACATAACCTTTAATCAGAGCAGCATAACTGGACCACATACCACTTTAACATAACCATTCATCAGAGCAGCATAACTGGACCACACACCACTTTAACATCACCTTTAATCAGAGCAGCATAACTGGACCACATACCACTTTAACATAACCTTTAATCAGAGCAGCATAACTGGACCATACACCACTTTAACATAACCTTTAATCAGAGTAGCATAACTGGACCACACACCACTTTAACATAACCTTTAATCAGAGCAGCATAACTGGACCACACGCCACTTTAACATAACCATTAATCAGAGCAGCATAACTGGACCACACGCCACTTTAACATAACCTTTAATCAGAGCAGCATAAGTGGACCACATACCACTTTAACATAACCATTCATCAGAGCAGCATAACTGGACCACACACCACTTTAACATCACCTTTAATCAGAGCAGCATAACTGGACCACATACCACTTTAACATAACCTTTAATCAGAGCAGCATAACTGGACCACATACCACTTTAACATAACCTTTAATCAGAGCAGAATAACTGGATCACATACCACTTTAACACAACCTTTAATCAGAGCAGCATAACTGGACCACATACCACTTTAACACAACCTTTAATCAGAGCAGCATAACTGGACCACATACCACTTTAACATCACCTTTAATCAGAGCAGAATAACTGGACCACATACCACTTTAACACAACCTTTAATCAGAGCAGAATAACTGGACCACATACCACTTTAACATGACCTTTAGAGGTCAATGGATCAAGGCTTGAACGCTCCCAAGCACTGGAATACACAAACGTTGTGTAGAATGCATACTTTTACTTTAGGGTACTCATGTATCTGAGTATTTCTACTTTTACTTAAATAAAGGAACTGTGTACTTCTTCCACCACTGGGTAGAATTCTCCTGACTCATAAAGTGCAGGGCCACAATTACCATTTAATGATAATCACCTGCTATTTGATTACAATCACCTGTTGTTTACAACCAAGGCGTGTTCGAATACTATGATTAATGACAAATATCCCGCTGCTGGATATGAAAGTGAGGTGCATTATTAGGCACATTTCAATGCAACGAATATCCACATTAGCTCCCAGGGGTCCTATTTATAGATATTCATGATTCTATTTCATCTCATCTGCATATTAATGGTGATCCGCCCAGGATGCAAATGAGCTGTTTTAATGATCACTGCAGTTTTATCCACAAGCACAAAATATAATTATGTTTGAGCCTCCCACTTACAGTTTTAGTCTCTCTGTATATTAGGGAAATATATCCATAGACAAACCCTTGTTTAATTAATGTACTGTCCTTTGAAATTATGGATTATAGCTAGTATTTATGTCAGGGTGGGTGGGGGGGGGGGGGTTTATTATTTGACTAAAATGAAGTAGGCAAAGTATAATCTTGCATTATGTTTAAGACTTAAAGGTGCTATTTTTGTGTAGATTAATCGTCATTTTTCTAATTTAAATATTGCTTTTCCCCCCAAAAAATTATTCCCTCCATACTTCCCATTTCCTCACGTGGGAGGCACCTGATTGGATAGATGACATGCTGGTGCTCTAGTAGAAGGCACCTGATTGGACAAATGACATGCTGGTGCTCTAGTGGGAGGCACCTGATTGGATAAATTACATG
>NW_028170365.1:0-20886 GCF_963971535.1 Notolepis coatsorum
TATATACACTCATACACTATTACAACTATTATACTATTACACTATTACACTATTACACACTATTACTACTATCACACTATTACACTATTACACACTATTACACTATTACACTAGCACACTATTCCACTATTACACACTATTACACACTATTACACTATTACACTATTACACTATTACACACTATTACACTATATACACACTATTACACTATTACACACTATTACACTATTACACTATTACACACTATTACACAAAATTACACTATTACACTATTACACACTATTACACTATTACACACTATTACACTATTACACACTATTACACTATTACACTATTACACTATTACACTCTATTACACTATTACACACTATTACACTATTACACACTTACACTATTACACTATTACACACTATTACACTATTAACACACTATACACATATTACACACTATTACACATTACACTAGCACACTATTACACTTTTACACACTATTACACTATTACACTAGCACACTTAACTTACACTATTACACACTATTACACTATTACAACTATTACATACACTATTACACACTATTACACATTACACACTATTACACTATTACACTATACACTAGTACACACTATTACACACTATCACACTATTACACTATTACACTATTACACACTATTACACTATTACACACTATTACTACTATACACTATTACACACTATTTGGGGTACTTTGGGGTATTTCTGGTATTTTCTGGTACTTTGGGTATTTTGGGGTACTTTGGGGTATTTTGGGGTATTCTCTGGTATTTTCTGGTACTTGGGTATACTTTGGGGTATTTAGGGTATTTGGGGTAGTTTCTGGTATTTTGGGGTATACTTTGTGGTATTTGGGTCGTTTCTGGTATTTTCTGGTATTTTCTGTATTTTGGGGTATTTTGGGGTAGTTTCTGGTATTTTGGGGTATACTTTGGGGTATTTTGGGGTAGTTTCTGGTATTTTCTGGTATTTTCTGGTATTTTGGGGTAGTTTCTGGTATTTTGGGGTATACTTTGGGGTAGTTTCTGGTAGTTTCTGGTTTTTCTGGGGTAGTTTCTGGTATTTTGGGGTATTTTGGGGTAGTTTCTGGTATTTTCTGGTATTTTGGGGTATTTTGGGGTAGTTTCTGGTATTTTGGGGTATACTTTGGGGTATTTTGGAATAGTTTATGGTAATTTGGGGTAGTTTCTGGTATTTTGGGGTATACTTTGGGGTATTTTGGGTAGTTTCTGGTATTTTCTGGTATTTTTCTGGTATTTTGGGGTAGTTTCTGGTATTTTGGGGTATACTTTGGGGTATTTTGGGTAGTTTCTGGTATTTTGGGGTATACTTTGGGGTATTTTGGGGTATTTTGGGGTAGTTTCTGGTATTTTGGGGTATACTTTGGGGTATTTTGGGGTAGTTTCTGGTATTTTCTGGTATTTTCTGGTATTTTGAGGTAGTTTCTGGTATTTTGTGGTATACTTTGGGGTAGTTTCTGGTATTTTCTGGTATTTTCTGGTATTTTGGGGTAGTTTCTGGTATTTTGGGGTGTACTTTGGGGTGTACTTTGGGGTATTTTGGGTGTAGTTTCTGGTATTTTCTGGTATTTTGGGGTAGTTTCTGGTATTTTGGGGTATACTTTGGGGTATTTTGGGGTAGTTTCTGGTATTTTGGGGTATACTTTGGGGTATTTTGGGGTAGTTTTTGGTATTTTCTGGTATTTTCTGGTACTTTGGGGTGATTAGTAGGACCCACGAAAAAGGAGCACTTGACACATTACTAAGACTAAAACTAAAATGAAAATAGCTGCCAAAATGAACACTGGTTTACAGTGACATTCCATATAAATGTTGTGATTTCCATATAAAATGTTGTGCTAATAAATACCGCTCTCCTTCGAGACACCACCGCCGACTCATCTCTCAGCACTATACAATATTATGCTAGATATAGTCGTTTCCTTTTCACCATTGGCAGATTATCATCCACATTGGAGAATAGAGCTTTTAAATGCTTATTTCTACTTTTGACACATTAACTGTACTGACTTTTACAAGGTATATCAACTGTATATATCAACTGTATGTACTCCAAATATACTGAGAAGAGTGCTTGCTTGTGGGTTGTTGAACTGGAGTGCAGCTGAGACCATGCAAAATGAATACTTAACCCATTTAGACATAAAACGCCTGCTAAAAACTCCTATTAAAACCTATGCAATTAGGGTTTTTTGGAAAGATTTTCAGAATTGTCAGTTAATAAAACCTTTTATATCAGCCTCTGGAGCAGATTGAAACATGAAATGAAAACCGATAGATTAGAACTTGGGCTTTTATTTGAACATCATTCATTTTCCCTAATGTGCATTGACATTTAAAAAAGAAAAATGTCTTGTCCAGATACTTTTAAAGGGATTTCAAATAATAGGTAATTTGAATGTAATTTTGAATTTGTATACAGCAGTTGGGCTGTAAAAATACAGAGAATATATAGCAAATATCTGTAAAAAAAAATTCACTGCTGAACTTTGTGTTCTGTCACTTAATTGAAGGAGTTTGATTGTAATCATTTTGGAAAAACCTGTAGAATAACAGTGTTTCACTGCTGAACTTAAGTTATGTCACTTAATTGAAGGTGTTTCATCGTAAATGTAGGAAAAACCTGTGAAATAACAGTGTTTCACTGCTGAACTTTAAGTTATGTCACTTAATTGAAGGTGTTTCATCATAAATGTAGGAAAAACCTGCCAAATAACAGCGTTTCACTGCTGAACGAAGTTCTGTCACTTAATTGAATGAGTTTGATTGTAATAATTATGGGGAAACCTGTAAAATAACAGTGTTTCACTGCTGAACTTAAGTTATGTCACTTAATTGAAGGTGTTTCATCGTAAATGTAGGAAAAACCTGTGAAATAACAGTGTTTCACTGCTGAACTTTAAGTTCTGTCACTTAATTGAACGAGTTTGATCGTAATAATTTAGGAAAATACTGTCAAATGACAGTATTTCACTGCTGAACTTTAAGTTCTGTCACTTAATTGAAGGTGTTTCATCATAAATGTAGGAAAAACCTGCCAAATAACAGCGTTTCACTGCTGAACGAAGTTCTGTCACTTAATTGAATGAGTTTGATTGTAATAATTATGGGGAAACCTGTAAAATAACAGTGTTTCACTGCTGAACTTAAGTTATGTCACTTAATTGAAGGTGTTTCATCGTAAATGTAGGAAAAACCTGTGAAATAACAGTGTTTCACTGCTGAACTTTAAGTTCTGTCACTTAATTGAAGGAGTTTGATCGTAATAATTTAGGAAAATACTGTCAAATGACAGTATTTCACTGCTGAACTTTAAGTTCTGTCACTTAATTGAAGGTGTTTCATCATAAATGTAGGAAAAACCTGCCAAATAACAGCGTTTCACTGCTGAAGGAAGTTCTGTCACTTAATTGAAGGAGTTTGATTGTAATAATTATGGGGAAACCTGTAAAATAACAGTGTTTCACTGCTGAACTTAAGTTCTGTATCGTATCGCTCTCGCTCGGCATCGCTCTCTGCACTATCTCGCATACGTGCACGCGCACTGAATAAAGACCACAATGTACCTTTAATCCCAATATTTGTCTGACCACACCCCTATCAGCTTACCCATATAAGCAGGGGTGGGGCCACCCACTCTCCTCCTTCTCGCTTTCACCACAAGGAAGAAGTGCCTCGGTAGATCCCCACACTTGACACCATGATGGAAGAAAGGTTTAGGAGCAGCTTTGGGAAACAAGGATACGTTGACATCATATCTTTATTTTCTCTCTCACTATTTTCGAGAAAATACGGCGATATTGTCTTCATACTGGAGTGTCTGGAAGATGATGATCATTCTAAAAACCCTCCACCGGTTTTCGTATTGGGAGCACGCCGCTGCATGCTTCTCAACTGCAGTTCCTTGCTGTGTTTGTTGGGGTGAAACCTGTCAGGCCACAGCTGAACTGTCGGACATGCCGCTGTTGTGAGAAGCGGTGCGTTCCAGGTTGGGTGAGTAGTGTTTGCTGGCGGGCTCCACTTGTCTGTTAGTGCTATGGGGGCTACTTGACAAAGTTTATGGAAACCGGCCCCAGGCTAGGGTCCTTTGTTTAGCCACCTAGGCGACAGAAGGCCTTGGTCTGAAGACCATTATAGTTTTAACTAGTGGGCCGCGACCATTGACACTGGTGATCCCTGTGTGTTCTGGACGAGTGGATTCTCTCTGTCACCGTGTTAAGGCCCCATCTTTCATATCCAAATGAGAGTATTCCTTCACGAGGGGATATGTGCATGTAATGTGCGATAGCGGCAGATTCATGTTCAAAGTCAGCTACACAGGCCAGTTGGTACTGTGCTGATTCCGTCGGATGTGGTAAAGTCACCGTTGTGAAGCGGTGTTGACATCTTGTTTTCTCTTTTCTCTTAAAAAGTGAGGAGAGGTTCAGAACGGCGGCCTGTCTGGGTGAGTGTTATGTCATTGTTTACATGTTCATAGCTTACGGTTAGCCAGTCAGCTGTTAACTGATGCGTTAGCCTGCTGGATCGCTGCATGGCCTGCTTAGGGCCTACTATTAGCCAGTCAGCTGTTAGCTGCGGGGCTAGCATGTCGTGGTCGCTAGGTAACGTTAGCTTGCTGCTATGGGCCATGGCTGGCGCGGGGTAGCTTGGCTTCTCGCGCGCCGCCGTGAGCTCGCTTCTGATCGCGTGCGTCGTTAGCTCGGCATCTCGCAAGCGGAAGCAGTAGCACCCGAACGGTTGGAGCGGCCGTTAGCTTGATGCTATTCTGTTGAACGTGCTTTGATTTTAACATGTTTTACACTCTTGACCGCGACGTCATCCTTGACAGGGGATGTTTCGTCGACCCTGCCCTGGGCCTGGACGGCAAGGTTGCATCAACAGGGGACTGTAGTACGGGTTGGGGCGGTGACGCTACCCAGTTCGGACAACACAGGAGCGGCTGTGTTCCTACGGTGTCTGTGACTGCACTTCGCTGATCTGCGTTCCGGGTAGGTACGGGGTTGACCAGACCTCATAACACGTCTTCTGGTTTTACTTTGCTAGATGTATTGTGAATAACGGTGTTTTTTCCCAAAACGTGTGTTGTTGCAATGCATTTAGGATACGTTGCGGGTTATGTGTGAGCTGTTTTTTGTCACTGGCAGTTAGCTTCTCCGTGCAAATCGGATCTGGTTGTTGTGTGAGAAACATCATGGTGTTTATATGCTCACAACTAAGGTAACTAACCTATAAAGCTATGCTTGGTGACAAGTGAGTAAAAGAATGTTCTTTCTCAGACTGTAATGACAATGAACAGTGTGTTCACACATTAACGGGTTTTCCTGTTTTAACTGGCCGTATTGAGGGTAAAATAGGAGGATTGTGTTTCCCCCCCGGTTCCCTGGGGACTTTTTCATCCTCCTATCAGACATGTTGTGCATTAATTGTGTCTTTTGTGTGGTAGGGATACGATGTAACTCTTAGCTTGATTGCTGAGGTTGTGCTAAATCTGCTGGAGAAACTTATTTCCTAAAGGGAAATTGGTTTGGTTGCTGTCATGTGTGCTTAGCAAGGCCTGTGGTCGATACTAATCAAGAATGATGTATTCTCTCATTGTGAAAAAAACGGCGTTCCTCTGTTGAGTGTTTTTGCCATTTTTTGTAGGTGATGATGGGTTGTGTGTGTCATGTGACCTACAACTGGGTTGTACTGGCCACAGAAGCACATGTGTATGTTGGACCGGGGTTCTTAGAGCCCTCTCTATTCTGTGTTTTTCCTTAGTAAAAATCAGATAGCAGGTTAGCTCATGCGCTGTGTGGAGCTGTGAAACGCTTCATAGAGCTGACTATGACTGTGTCATATTCTCTTTTTGTCGTTACATCGTATCATGGGTGTGGGGTCGTAAAGGGGTGAACTGGTAACCTTTCCTCTCCCCATTGTTCTGTCGGTCAGGGGTACACCCCCTGTCCTTCAAGGTTCCCGTCACGTGGCGGTTCGGCACGTTACGGGGGGGGAGTTCCTGGTCCCACGGCCTGGTATATTGGGCGTGTGCACCGCAGGAATTCCCCCGCCATAGAGTACGTCACCGTGCGCGTCTCTGTTGGTAGGACTTCCGTGTGCTGTTCAGGTCCATGTGATGGATCTGTTTTCAGGGGGGGTGGTCAGGGCTCCTCCTCACCAAGCGCCTATTCAGGCCTTCTGTGAGTTCGGACTCCTTCTTCCATGTGAGGAAGCCTCCATCAGAGTACAGAGCCTTCCTCCTCAGATTGTCAAAGTGAGTGGACCCTCTAGAAGGGTCCTTTTCTATTGTATGTATATTCGATTCAATTCGTTTATTGAGTGTGTATGGGTTCAGTGCCTCTTCCCCGGAGGCCCTGAAACCAGTTTTTTACATGGCTCAAGGTGCAATATATTCTTTTCAATCTGTACAGCTCGCGTGGGAAGTCTCTCTGGGGATCCCCGTCTCTTTCCTATGGGAGGGTGGTGGGATGTAAAAATGTGAACATTTTTTACCCCGGCTGTGTAGACTGGGATACATACTGTTGATGCTTCCTTCTTTCTATTCCAGGAGTGTTGGAGTTAGGGAGTGTCACACCCCTCTTGTCGTTCCCCTGGGCGCCTTGGGGATTCAATGACAGGTCTAATTAGCCTGTTCATTGATGGGGGTGTGTCCCGACGCACGTATAGTGCTAGCTCGCTGTAAACAGGCGATTGACTGGCACGCCTTGGTTGCTTGTGGTTGAAACAGCGTTTTTATAAAGCAACTGAGATGGGGGTTTTTCCTCTTCCGACGACCACATCCCATGACCTGGGTGGGTTGTCGACGGATTCTCGTTCATGTCTGGGGGATGATGACGGGATGGATCTGAACATATGTGGTGGGGTCTCACGCCCTTGGGGTGGGCCACCAGGCGCGGTTCGTCCGAACGTCTGGGTGGCGCCTTCTTTTCATGTTAAGATCAACACGCATATCTGCCCTTCTCCTGGAGTAGGCATGTCGGCGTGGTTAGGGCACGGGACTGGTTCTGGTCACGCTGGTCCAGATCAGTTGAACCCGTTGTCCGCCGGGGATGCGGATCTGCTGTTCTGGTACCCTGAGGGACTTGGGCTTTTTTCAGGGGGAAAAATGCCAGGTCGGTCTGGGTGTCACAGGGTTAAGCGCTATGGAGACCCTGGTTGGGTATGTTTTTACTCAGCACTGTCGTCATGGCTTACAGCCATGCCATTCTGTACGCGCTCGATCTCGTCGGATCTCGGCCGCTACACAGGTTGGTCCTGGTTAGTACTTGGTTGGGAGACCGCCGGGGAATACCAGGTACGGTGTGCTTAGGGGCTGGTTCTCCATTATTTTTCGCTCCTCTCTCACGCATGGCGAAGAGGGGCCTGTGGGGGTGGTTTTTTGACCTCCTCTGGTGACCCTGTGCTTCCCGTACCGCCAGGCCCGGTCCGAAGTGATGTTTGCGACCCGTAGGCCTGGGTTAACCCTTTTTGGAAACTGAAACACTTGTACTGCGGTATAGCCGGTGTATACCTCGGTGTGTTTTGGAGTTTTTTCTTGAGGGGTTATAGGAACAACCACCGCATTGGGTAACACCGAGGTGGTTGATTCCCTGGTGTGTTGGAGCAGTGTCAACTCCCGGGTTCACCGTTTGAGGGTGCCCCTGCACGTTCATGACGTCTGCCAATCGTGTCAGCCTTCTCTGCCTCGACCCCTCTGGGTGGGGGTTTTTAAATGGAGGCTTGGTCATGCAACACCGCCAGCTTACGCTCCTTCCGCCGGGGCGGCTGTGTTCAGCTGTCCCCTCTGGCGCCTGTCTCGTCCGCAGTCTCCAGGCTAGGGTTAACAGCCTGTTGCCTGGTTTTTCCCCGGTGCGCTGCCTGCTTCCGTTGGTTAACCTTTTTTGTGTGCTTACGGCCATGCTGACTGCCTGTTCTGCAGGGTCAGTGTGCCAGGCGGTGTACTATTGGGGGGACGGGGCCCGCTCGGCTTACGGCCATACCAACCTGAACACGCCCGATCTCGTCCGATCTCGGAAGCTAAGCAGGTTCTGGCCTGGTTAGTACTTGGATGGGATTCCGCCTGGGAATACCAGGTGCAGTAACTGAGGGGCCTTTGTCCGAATACGCTGGCGATGTGGGGGGCGGGGCACTACGTGCCCACCTGGTGGGGTCTTGATGCTGGCATCATGGACTTCTCCGGGCCCCCATTCTAGGGAGTCCAGTCCTTTTGGTGGGTCTGGGTCTTCCTTCGTGCTCCGCTGCTACGGCCTTGCCACGGGGTTGGGTTTGCCCTTGACCCCGTGATTCTGGGGGCAGTAACGAGGTTGTTCCTCCGTTCGTTCCCGGGTGGCATGCGGGTTGTGCGTGTGTGTAGTCGTGGGGTCAAGCCACGGTCTGCTCACCCTGTGCGTTGAGTTGCTTGAGTGCCTCTTCGCACGGTCGGGTCCGTCGCCCTCCCGTGAAGCCCCTAATAGGGGGGGTGCCCGCCATTAGGGTGGGTCGGGGGGGCTCGGCCCTCCCTGTTCTGATGGTTTGTGGGGGGCTGTCAGCGGGGTGTATTTGTCGGCCGTTGGCTCTCGCTCGGCCTCCCTTGTGCAGAGAGCGATGCCGAGCGAGAGCGATACGATACAGAACGTTAGGTTATGACTATAACCAAGTTCTGTTAGTATAGCGACGCTCGGCATCCGACGCTGCTGCAGCCTTTGACCTCGCCTTGTGGCGAAAGCTTGGGAAGGAGGAGAGTGGGTGGCCCCACCCCTGCTTATATGGGTAAACTGATAGGGGTGTGGTCAGACAAATATTGGGATTAAAGGTACATTGTGGTCTTTATTCAGTGCGCGTGCACGTATGCGAGATAGTGCAGAGAGCGATGCCGAGCGTCGCTATACTAACAGAACTTGGTTATAGTCATAACCTAACGTTATGTCACTTAATTGAAGGTGTTTCATCGTAAATGTAGGAAAAACCTGTGAAATAACAGTGTTTCACTGCTGAACTTTAAGTTCTGTCACTTAATTGAAGGAGTTTGATCGTAATAATTTAGGAAAATACTGTCAAATGACAGTATTTCACTGCTGAACTTTTAGTTATGTCACTTAATTGAAGGTGTTTCATCATAAATGTAGGAAAAACCTGCCAAATAACAGCGTTTCACTGCTGAACGAAGTTCTGTCACTTAATTGAAGGAGTTTGATTGTAATAATTATGGGGAAACCTGTAAAATAACAGTGTTTCACTGCTGAACTTAAGTTATGTCACTTAATTGAAGGTGTTTCATCGTAAATGTAGGAAAAACCTGTGAAATAACAGTGTTTCACTGCTGAACTTTAAGTTCTGTCACTTAATTGAAGGAGTTTGATTGTAATAATTTAGGAAAATACTGTCAAATGACAGTATTTCACTGCTGAACTTTTAGTTATGTCACTTAATTGAAGGTGTTTCATCATAAATGTAGGAAAAACCTGTGAAATAACAGTGTTTCACTGCTGAACTTTAAGTTCTGTCACTTTATTGAAGGAGTTTGATCGTATTTTCTTTAAATACTGAAAGTTGCCTTATTTTCACATTCAGTAAAATGATGAGTATCTTATGTGTTTTTACATACAATTCAATGTAATTTAATATTCAACACAATTAAGCAAATACATGTATTTAAAAATAATTACCTGTAGAATAACTGAAGGTTTTTACTGTTTTTTAATTATATTATTCTCTTTTTTAACATTATTTAACATTACATTTAAAGTTTAACAGCAAAAAAACAGAAAGTTGCCTTATTTTCACATACAGTAAAATGATGTATATTCTAGGTGTTTTACATGTAATTTAACATTCAAGACAATTAAGCAATGGAATAATCCTGTAAAAAAAAAGATAATTTCTTATTAAATCAATCTACAGATTACAACCTTTATTTAATGGTTAATATTTGTATTAAAGGTTATTTACTGTATTTTTATGGAATTTCCTGTATTTTTATGGCATTTACACTTAAAGTAGAAAAACAAAAGTAATCTGTAAAATAATACATTGAAAGTCCCGTAAAAATAAATTTTTTTTTAAGAGTGTAGGCTGTGTTACCATATTAAAAATAGAATGATAGCAATACTATACTAAACATTATACAACAATACAAATAATAATAACATACAAATATTTTAGTTGCAAATGCAATATCTAACTGATGACTGGATTTAAAGCCTGAAATAATTCTATTTAAAAGAGAAGATGTTCCTGTAGAAATGTTCAAAAACACTTCTCAAGAACAGATAATCACCCAGACACAAAAACCATGCTACATATGCATTACTGACATAGAAAATTTAACAAAAAGACATAAACAGTCACTTTGCACAGGGTGTCCAGTTCATGCGTTTAGCATTTAGATTATTAGTGTCATGGTTCCTGCAGGCAGCGCTTCCTCCCTCTCTCTCCATCTCTCTATATTGCGTTCCAAACACAACCGTGATAATTAGATAATTTAGGATTAGATTTAGACTATAGATTATATATTCCAACTATATTTATTGTAGGGAAAAATAACTGATATACATACTATATTTATTGTAGGGCAAAATAACTGATATACATACCCTCATCTCGCACCTTGTTGCTCATATGCACATGTCCAGAGTTAATAATATTGTATATTGTTTCCACTGCCTTTTTATTCTATTTTTACTTCTCCACTGTACTATAATTATGTGACCTGTACCTCTGTCTTCTACTACCTGTACCTCCCCTCCCCCCTCCCCATGCTGCTGAATTTATCTTATCTTATGAATACAAGGTAATAATAAGGCTTACATCGTAATTGCGTTTCTCCATCTTTGTTTGCTGCGTGTTAACTAACATCTGCTTGACGTTCAATTAACGTTCGTTAACGTAGAGAAACGTCAGACGTAATTCGAGATACGTCAGAGGTACTTCGAGATACTTCCGTACTTTCCGCCAATCAGCGCATTGCCCTGTCACGGGAGTAATAATCTTGTGGCTGGGCGGAAGTTGCCCAATCTGGACCAATCTCAGAGGCTGCAGCTCGACCCTACTCTATCTGATAGACTTTGATTGTGTGCAGCAAGGTGAAAATAACCGACCACTAGGGGGCAGCAAAATGACCACGTGTTACACTGGTCTAAATATGGATTTGAGCCTGTTCAGTAATCAACACACATATTTTACATCACCCCTGACCATTTTCCTGAGCATAGCCTACTTTAACCCTTTCACTACCACACTACCAAAGAGTTAACCCTTTCACAAACACACTACAGATGGTTGTGAAAGGTTAACCGTCTGTAGTGTGGTAGTGAAAGGTTAACCTTCTGTAGTGTGGTAGTGAAAGGGTTAAGATGTTTACATTTTTGCATCGTTTTGAATATTTTTTAATTTGACCATTATGGTGATAAATCATAGAATTATATAGAAGACACCGACCCAAAATAATCTCCTGGGCCCTCATTCATCAACGTGTCTTACGCACAGATATGTGCTTAACCTGTGCGTACGACCATTTCTAAGCAAATAGTGGGATTCATCAATTTCAACTTGAACTTCACTTCGTGCTTATGTGTACGCACAGCTCGGAGCACACTTAGCTGACGCCCAGTGGTAGAATATATTATTACAACAAGGAAATGAGCTTCTGTGCATTAGTTTCAACACTGGCATGTTCTGTATGAACCGTAATTCATTATAGTTCATTGTAAAATAGCAACAGTAGTGTAATTATGGTCAAAACCCTATAAATAGCATTTGGAATAATAGATCTTTCTCTCAGAATGAATGCAGCATGGTTCATATAGCGTTATCGGAATATACGGGGTGTACTGACTGACTGCGCTCCGCGTAGCTCAACTCGTTATTATTTTGCGCACAGACCGCAGAAACACGGGAACGTTTTGATTATATTTAAAAGGCTTTACGTTAAACGAAACAAGTGGAATTTCGAAGCTGTAAGCAGAATACAAGTCATATGAACACCCACGATATAGTGTTCTTCCCCCTTTTTACTGTATAAGAAAGAATAAAAAACGCATTGCAATGACACCAGATAGTGGACAGACTATGTATATGATGGGATTCAAGTTCGCGTTTTTGTTGATCATAGGCATGCTGTCAGAGTATGATATCTTAATCAAACATTCTAGAACATTTGTTGTCACAGATCATGTCCTAATAGAACATAGGCTATGGCATGGTCCATCGTGATATTGTGTGGACTGTTATTACTGTACCGGTACCACCCATTGTGACAACAGCCTTGTGAGTCCCGCACACAAACATGATGGAATTCAAGTTCATGTATTGAAAGGCAGGCTACATCATACATGCAGTGAGATTCATTGTTCTTGTATATGCTCTCGTATTATTGTTTATATAGGCTACCCAATACTGACATCAAAATAGATTGTAGTATGCCTCTAGAAATCATATGCAGCAGGTAGAAAATTGACGGAAAATCCATCGCGATTTGGAATAAAATTGAGGAGAACTTTAATCCCTGGGTATTAATCAAACAACACGGGAAAAGGCAGTCATATTCCAGCACGGTCTTTATTAGTGTTTGCGTTGCCCAGGCAGCAATGGTTAATAGATATCATATCCGACATCACCGTTCTCATAACACGCTTCCCTCGGCTTAGTCCATTTTTCCACATTTCATGGGGGTATTCCATTACCGTATATGGTTCATCGGGGCGGTTCTGGTATGCAAATACTTAAAACAGTGCACGAGCTCAAACGTAGGATCAAAGTCATATTTATCAAGACAGGTGTGCGTAGAACCTGTGTACGCACGTGTGATGAATCCCGTTTTTTTCGTGCGTGCACTGATTCTAGATTCTGTGCTTACGTGTGGAAATAGAACATATTCTACGCCACGTTGATGAATGAGGGCCCAGGTCCTGCTAACAAACTGATAGCTCCTTAGGGCCCGCGTCCACCTAGCGCATATTTCTCCCTGAAACATGCTGGCAGTGCGCCCGGTAGAATGGCTTTGTGCGGCCGCATCGAAAAGCTGAAAGGCGCTGAAAAAAAAAGCCGACTGCTGCGCACTTCCTAGAGGCGGCTGCATGCGGCCGCATGCGCTCCCTCCCCATTGTAATACATTGAAAACAGACGCGTGCAGTCCTAAATATGCGCTAGGTGGACGCGAGCCCTTAGAAAACATGTTCCTCTCTCTCCCTCTGCGAGGACTTCCTCGTTTACATCAAGGACACTATAAGAGGAGGAAGGGTCACCTCATCACTGTAGCATGGATGTGTGGGAACGGTCAGTTCCGCCGACATTGAGCTGAGTGGGATCAACAGTCTCATTTATGACCCGTTGTAATACCTGTAGTACATGTCCAAAGTTAAAAAAAATCCGTTCAAAAATGAGTGATTAGGAGTGATTTTGGTAAACAAAAACTAAAAAACTAAAAAAAAACTCTGCAGGTTTCAGTTCTCTCATCAACTTCAATTCATTCTGCATTTCTTTCTCTTCCCGTTTTCGCTCTTGACTTTTCACCTAGATCCCCGATTCGCAGATCCCCAGGTGGGGTATAATTGGAAAGCCACACTCATTGGCTACAAGTTAACCTGTCCAATAATCTTCGAGATCGCCAAACGATTGACGGAGCTAGAGCCCCGGGAGTCGGGGGTGGTAATCGAAAAAATATATATCGGCATGTAACTGGAGAACCGCTGAGCGGATATTGTGGCAATCGACAGGCAACTAATAGGGCTTTAATTCATGGAGACACAGGGTTCCGCTTCCTGCCGTTTCAGTGTGTATCCACGGAGGAGTCCTGAGTGTCCGTGAGAACCCTCTCCAGCTGCTGAATGCAGGGTGCGATGGTCTGACTGTGAACCCGGGCGATCTTGAACCTGCAGAGTTGAGATGACGTTTATTCAAGTTCAAGTTTCTTTATTAGTTGAAATACAGAAATACAGAATAATTTTGCATGAAATGCTTCTTTCTGTTTTGCTCCTGAGAGTGTGCGCTAGGTAAAATAAAAAGATAGTATAAAATAAGTATAATATAAGTATAAAATAGAACGTCAAGTACGTAAACAAAACAAAAATGTTCAATATACATATATACAGTATATGTACAGTATATACAATGCAGAAGGTAACTGAGTTACAGCAATGTACAGTACAGTGTAGAAATGGTGAGGTATAGCTTAGCTTGTGGTGCGGTGGTGAGGTGCAATGAGGTGCAATGAGATATGAGATTGATTGTGCAAATCTCCTTACCAATAAATATAAAGTGTGTTAGTGTCTAAAGTGGGTGCTACAGTGTGTCGTTTATTTAAAGTGAGTGTGTGCGTGTGGATGTGTGTGCTGTGGGTGTATTTGATGGTTTGTTATTGTTCATTGACTCAATCAAATATTCAGTATTTATAGTATATGACTAGTCATAAAAATGCAAATAAAACATGATCATAAATGATGTAGCCTATCTGCATCCGCTCGGCGCTCCATCAAGACGTCACCATCACTTTCATACCAACCGTGCCCTGATTGGATTATTTATGTTGACGAAACTGACAAGTTATATTCATTAACCGTTTCTGCGCCAAGAACGAGTATACTCGTTATTGGCCGCCAATCGAATAACGCCAATAACGAGTATACTCGTTTTTATGATCGTTATTTCCTTTATTCGCTATTGCCATTCATAATTCATCCAGCAAGGCTCCAGGGCCCTCATTTATCAAGTTTTCTTAGAAAACCTTCTATTTCCACGCGTAAGCACAGAATTTTGAATGTGTGCATGTACAAAAAAAACTGGATTTATCACACGTGCGTACACAGGTCCTACGCACAGTTGTCTTGATAAATATCACCTTGCTCCTAAGCTGGAGCTCGTGCACTGTTTTAAGTATTTGCATACCAGAACCGCCCCGATTAACCATATACGGTAATGGAACACCCCCATGAAATGTGGAAAAGTGGACTAAGCCGAGGGAAGCGTGTTGTACACGGTGATGTCGGATATTATATCTATTAACTTCCTAAAATACCATTGCTGCCTGGACACCGCAAACACTAATAAAGACCATTAACCACTGTTTTGCCGTTGCCCGTTGGTGTCATTAATGCATGCTGGAATAAGAACGCCTTTCTTCATTTATTTTTAATATTAATCATTATTATAATACAATAAAAGACAGCTCCGTCTTTTAATACACATATATTGTACAGTAACGTCAAATAAATACTACAGTCCCCGCTGAAATAAAGGTTCTGCACGCACATACCAGCAGTGATCTACAGCATAAAAGATAGCCACTTTATAATACTATTCTGAGTAGATAATTCATCTGTATCACAACAGAGTCACGGATCTGGTCGGGGCAGGTAGCATTATGTCGGGAAAATCTTTATGAAATAAACAAATGTGAATTAAAGAATTTAAAACAAAGTTTAGCGTATTAAATCGTTTTATAAGCTTATAGCTTTTTTCATGCTGATTTGAGAAGGGTCCAGCTGCAGAGCCGGAGAGCAACTCTCAGGGCCAAGATAGCACTTATACTATTTTGAGAGAGACAGCAGAGAGACAGACAGCAGAGAGACAGACAGACAGACAGACAGACACTGTTCCACAGTGTGTGTGTGTGTGTGTGTGTGTGTCTGTGTGTGTGTGTGTGTGTGTGTGTGTGTGTGCTTGCGTGCGTGCGTGCGTGTGTGTGTGTGTGTGTGACTACTAGTCTAATAGTAGAGACTCAGCCCCCCCCCCCCCCCCCCCCCCCCCCTCTGGACCACCTCCTAGTAGAGACTTCTCTAGGAAGAAGACGAAGATGAGGATTAAGGCGAGACACTGCAGGTGAATAGGCAAATATACCTTTTTTGTTGATTTTGAGATTTTGTTATATTTTGCTTCCTAAACATGTCTTCTATGAAACTAGTGAAACCCTATGAAACGTCAATAACACACATTTAGTTGTTTATTTTACTTCATTTTGCCGTATTGCATCAATAAATGTCCACATATTTAATGGGGAAGTGCCTCATTTGCATATATAAACATACATTTCAGAAAACTTGTCTCTACTAGGAGGTGGTCCAGAGGGGGGGGGGGGGTCTCTACTGGGAGGTGGTCAAGAGGGGGGGGGGGTCTCTACTGGGAGACTAGTGGTCACACACACACACACACACACACACACTGTGGAACAGTGTCTATCTGTCTGTCTGTCTGTCTGTCTCTCTGCTGTCTGTCTCTCCGGCTCTGCAGCTGGACCTTCTTAAATAAGCACGGAAAAGCTTTTAAGCTTATAGCTCCAATTTGGGTCCCAAATTGCGGTACAAATGAAGGTGTCTCGGGTAGTGGACTCTAGTTAATATTATGTTCTCTCTGCAATTAGACTGCCCCTCATTCATTCATTCATCCCTATCTGATGCTATCTCTGAAAACAGTTCCTGCGAGCGCAGTCAGTGCACCCGATAACGCTATATATATAAACCTGCATTCATTCGGAGAGAAAGACCTATTCCACATGCTATTTAGGGTTTGACAATAAGTACACTAATATCGCTATTTCACAATGAACTATAATGAATTACGGGGGTCATACAGTGATACAGAACACGTCAGTCAAGCTTATTTCCGTGTTGAAACTAATGCATGCAACTGATCTATGCCGTCCATCTGCAGTCCCCATATTCTACCACAGGGCATCAGCTAAGCATGCTCTGGGCTGTGCACAGACATACGCACAAAGTCAAGTTCATGTTCAAATTGATAAATCCCACACTTTGCTTAGAAATGGTCATACGCACGGGTTAAGCACATATCCGTGCGTACGTCACGTTGATAAATGAGGGCCCAGGAGATTCTGGACTCTGTCGGATATTGCAACGGCTCAATACCACCGCCTGGTGGATTTCGGGCGAGTTGCGCTTCACTCTCAACCAGATGGTGCGTTCTGTGCATCAGGGAAAATGTTCCGGGCAGAGCTCTCTTGTTATGTGGATCCAGACAAACACTCGAGTGCATTGGATCGCTTTCGAGACGCAAGAATCAATATGCTTTCGACGTTTATTGTGTCGTACAAACGGAAAACGGATCTAGCAGATGGAAATCAAATAATTGGAATATTTTTTCTCCAGACTCATTTGCCACAGGTAAGAGGAATCTAACGTTAATTCCAGCTCAATTGTCCATTTATTTCACTGCAATCCATCTGATCAACGTATGATGTCGTACTAAATAAAGCCGTTACTGACAATCAAGGAATCATAAATAACCCCCCCCCCCCCCTTTCCTTCACGCATGATGGAGCATAACGTATACCGAGCATATGCATTTGAATTTTTTAATATAGCGTGTATAGGAACGAAACGCCAATCGCTTAATATGCATCAGGGCCTATAACTCGCGTTCTAGGAATTACTGCAGACCACTCTAAAAACATACTTATATTCACGACGGTATTAACACGACAATGTATGAATGGAAAAATATAACATTCCACATCCCGAACGATAGATACCCGATGTTGAATGGGCCATAGTAATGTCGATATAGCTATAATATTTAAAAAGTTATAGCCCTGCAAAGAAGGTGAGCGACTCCATAGGCTTATAGCACTGGCAGAGAGTGGTATAAGCTGGGCAAACTGCGTGGCAGACATTGTGTTAAAGGTCCCATGCATTATAAATGGCCTTTTCCAGTGTTTAGCATGGTTTCCTAGCAATGTGGGATTATATCAATGTGGTCTGGGTTAGTTAGTTAGTTAGTTAGTTAGTTAGTTAGTTAGTTAGTTAGTTAGTTAGTTAGTTAGTTAGTTAGTTAGTTAGTTAGTTAGTTAGTTAGTTAGTTAGTTAGTTGAACGGGCCTCACCTCCGCAGCTGCCCGCAGGCTTTGCAGGGTTCTGGGTTAGTTAGTTAGTTAGTTAGTTAGTTAGTTAGTTAGTTAGTTAGTTAGTTAGTTAGTTAGTTAGTTAGTTAGTTAGTTAGTTAGTTAGTTAGTTAGTTAGTTAGTTAGTTAGTTAGTTAGTTAGTTAGTTAGTTAGTTAGTTAGTTAGTTAGTTAGTTGAACGGGCCTCACCTCCGCAGCAGCTCGCGGGCCTTGCAGGGCTCTGGGTTAGTTAGTTAGTTAGTTAGTTAGTTAGTTAGTTAGTTAGTTAGTTAGTTAGTTAGTTAGTTAGTTAGTTAGTTAGTTAGTTAGTTAGTTAGTTAGTTAGTTAGTTAGTTAGTTAGTTAGTTAGTTAGTTAGTTAGTTAGTTAGTTAGTTGAACGGGCCTCACCTCCGCAGCAGCTCGCGGGCCTTGCAGGGCTCTGGGTTAGTTAGTTAGTTAGTTAGTTAGTTAGTTAGTTAGTTAGTTAGTTAGGTTAGTTAGTTAGTTAGTTAGTTAGTTAGTTAGTTAGTTAGTTATTTAGTTGTTAGTTAGTTAGTTAGTTAGTTAGTTAGTTAGTTAGTTAGTTAGTTAGTTAGTTAGTTAGTTAGTTAGTTAGTTAGTTAGTTAGTTAGTTAGTTAGTTAGTTAGTTAGTTAGTTAGTTAGTTAGTTGAACGGGCCTCACCTCCGCAGCAGCTCGCGGGCCTTGCAGGGCTCTGGTTTAGTTAGTTAGTTAGTTAGTTAGTTAGTTAGTTAGTTAGTTAGTTAGTTAGTTAGTTAGTTAGTTAGTTAGTTAGTTAGTTAGTTAGTTAGTTGAATGGGCCTCACCTCCGCAGCAGCTTGCGGGCCTTGCAGGGCTCTGGGTTAGTTAGTTAGTTAGTTAGTTAGTTAGTTAGTTGAATGGGCCTCACCTCCGCAGCAGCTTGCGGGCCTTGCAGGGCTCTGGGTTAGTTAGTTAGTTAGTTAGTTAGTTAGTTAGTTGAACGGGCCTCACCTCCGCAGCAGCTCGCAGGCCTTGCAGGGCTCTGGGCGGTGGCGCTGCAGCGCGACCAGGCAGTGGGCGGCCAGCGTGCCGTAGCAGCGGTCGCTCAGGGCGTTGTGTCCGGACCGGTCCCACTGCGGGAGCTCGCTGGCGGCGTGCCAGGCCAGCAGCGCGTGTTCCACCACGGAGTCCCACTCCTGGTTCCTCAGCAGCACCTGCCCCCACTCCTGGCACGACACCTGGGGAGACAGCCTGCTCTTTAGACTAGAATCCTCAAAGGGTTAATATGTGATGTTACATTATGTGTTGTTGATGTTGTTTTACACTCATTGTGCACAACAAATCCAACCGATTCCACTGAAGCATCTCTGGGAGCTCTCCACTGAAGCATCCTGGGAGCAGGGCCTGTTGGCCACATTCTGGGAGCTCTCCACTGAAGCATCCTGGGAGCAGGGCCTGTTGGCCACATTCTGGGAGCTCTCCACTGAAGCATCCTGGGAGCAGGGCCTGTTGGCCACATTCTGGGAGCTCTCCACTGAAGCATCCTGGGAGCAGGGCCTGTTGGCCACATTCTGGGAGCTCTCCACTGAAGCATCCTGGGAGCAGGGCCTGTTGGCCACATTCTGGGAGCTCTCCACTGAAGCCATCCTGGGAGCAGGGCCTGTTGGCCACATTCTGGGAGCTCTCCACTGAAGCATCCTGGGAGCAGGGCCTGTTGGCCACATTCTGGGGTTCGGCGCGTTGCCCGAGGGCACGTGGGACGGCAGGGGGGGGGATAGGCCTTCCTGTAGCAGTGAGCGTCTCTGTTGGAGCCCAGGCGCAAGCGGGGGATGGAGCGGTACACGTTCATCTTCTTCAGCTGGAGGTCTTCCTGGAGATACTTGAGGTCGGAGGTCAGGGTCCGGAGCTCCTGGCTCTGAGGGCGGGCGGTGATACAGACAGATGGGTGTTAAGGGTTAAGAGACCGCTTCAACGCGTCCTCCGCGGACATGCTAGGGAGGAGTTTGAATTTTCTAATTTTCTCCACACTCGATTTTCATGTCAGAGTCGAAAAATATATATATAATTATTATTATAATTTCTTTAAAAAAAATCTTTTTTAAGTGAAGCAAACCATTCTTATTTAATACATTTTTATATTAGAAGCAGCCTAATTTTCATAGCCTAATTGGTCTAAAAGATGCACATGCTACTGTTTCTGTTTGTTTATTAAAACTGGTTGATACAGTAGGCCGATGCAATGCTGTTATTATCGGCTACGATGGTGAACGGTGTCATTTTGATTTATTATTCGTCGGTCAGCTGAGCCGATCAACGTTCTGAAGGATTATCTGAAGTGCCTATTTATGTGCAATACCCTTTGATTTTAATGATCCGTTCTATTAAAAATAATAACTGAATTAAACTGAAACTGAACATTTTAACAGAAAATAACTTTTTTATAATATAATACATTTTCGAATATTGGGTCTTAACAACAGTAGACCATTGGAAAATGATTTGATCCCTAGTTCAGGCCAGATGTTGGGGGAGCTTCCTGTCCCCCTGGGTTCACAGCTAACTTCCTGTAATGATACAAGCCGTCACACACACATTGCCCCTAACTGGAGGCTTGGCCTGGTGTTACGGACGGCTAGTCGGCACATCCTTTATTTGACAGAATTGACGGAGCCCTGGGAGAGTTCGGTGGAGGAGTCTTATGAATAAGTTATGAGAGGAAACAGCTTGGATATGCAGATTTGCCAGCAGCCCGGATGGAAAGCTAGAGTTTGCCCAGAAGTAGGATACAGAGGATTTATAGCATGATCGACTATCGTTATTGGGAGAGTTGGGGATTGGTTGGGGGAGTAGGAGACGTCAGAAGTAGCATTTTGAAAGTAAGTGGATTTGGTTGAAGAGACATAATGTTATCAGGAAGCCAATGCTGCCTCTCTATCTCTCTATATACTATAAAATGTATCTCAAGTCACAACTCGCTCCATTTGCAGTTTTCTAGTTTGTTCTTTTTGCTTAGAACGTCACAGAATATTTGCCGAGCATGTCACCCTGCT